>NC_057802.1:412480346-412546040 GCF_018294505.1 Triticum aestivum | reverse complement strand
CGCGCCCCCACCGCCGGCGACCGCCAACCAGAGGTCTCACAACTTCGAGTACCCACCAACCACTAATTTATTACCATTTCTGTCCTTCATATACGCACTGGCCAGTGGGCCCTATGGTAATGTGCGCTGCTGAATGTGGACCGTTTGACTGGTCAATTGATCGTGTCATCAACAAATTACGGAGCTGTATGGTGAGCTAGTGACCGTATGATCACCCTAAAATGTATTTTATTAACACAGTACAGACTCAAACTACCATTTCTTTCTTTCATATACGGGCTGAGAGGTGGGCCCCACAGTTACGCACCCCGATGGTGCAACACTAGTTGCGCCACGTGGAACGTTTGACTGGTCAATTGATTGTGTCATCAACAAAATACGGAGTTGTACGGGTGAGCCAGTTACCGTATAATCATGACATGTATTTTTTTAACACGATACAGACGCAAGGGCTCATATATACGCGCAAGCACTCAGTGCTATAAGCGCACACACGCAGACCCTACCCTTATGAGCACCTTCGAGAGAGTGGGCCAGCATATGATCTTGAGATTTTACGAAGTCACCATAGGTGCCTCGTAGTCGAGTGGAACGTCTCCTCCCACTGAACGCACATCGCCGGAAAATACTGAAATTAACCCAGGATAAATGCGAGCACCTGGACTTTAACCCTGGTGGGCTCGAGAAACCACTGTCCTCCTAACCATCCAACCACATGTTGGTTAGCACGACAAAATGTATGTGGTGACAGTGATGAGCTTATTCTGAAGTCCAGTGACCATATCGTGCTTTCGCTTCAAATACAATGACCGTAAGTGTCGTCAACAAAATACGAAGCACGCATCAAATACAAAGTCCGTCAGTGTCATCAAGAAAATACGGAGACGTATCGTGAGCTAGATACCGTATGATCACCACGAGAATGTATACGGTGACCGTAATGAGCATATTCTGAACTCCAGTGACCGTATAGTGCTTTAGCTTGAAATACAGTGACCGTCATGCGTGAATGTGTCATGGGCATGCATACTTTTAGAGGGCCGAGAGATAGTTTGTGTGCGTACGTGAAAGTGGTGTAGAAAGAGGGGATGTCCGGTGGAGACAAGGAGAGATATGCCCTTCGTTTCTCTTTCCCGTGACTAATATTTTAGGAGAATATATAAACATTCACAATGTAGAACAAATATTTTTGGATGCACCATGCAATTAACTTTCATGTATAACATTGTACTATTGTATATGCTTATTTTCTTAGTGGCCGATTGCGTGTGTGGTGTGGTGGGCACACCATTTCTAGTTGTGGTGGGTCAACATGAGGACTCATGGGTCGGTTCCATCCTGCGCCACATAGGTTGGATCGAGATGCGTTATACGAAGACCCATGTGGAGGACTCGGCGTACAACACGAAGCTAGCTACCAGAGTCGTGGAGGACTCTATCCCCACTGGTGATAAGCCGACTATATATGATTTGCAACCCTAGGCCCCCAGTATGTTATAGAAGCTTGGGGGCTAGTTCGTCGATAGTATACACACACGCACAATGCCTGGTATTCACGTGTACTTTGTACACACCCCTATCACTAATATACAGTACCAAGAGTAGGCTTTTTCCTCAACTGCAAGGGTCCGAACTAGGGTAAAACTTTGCCTCGTATTACCATCCAGCCTAACAGTCAGGGATATCCTACCGAATGATATGATGGAATCATATCTGCCAACTACTAAGAGAGAGGTGTGTCTGGGGGGGGCAATGTGTGCGAGAGAGGCCTAAAGATAATGTGCGTGCGGGAGACACGTAGGCACATATATGTGCGTATAGAGGGCTAGTAGAAACCGTGCGTGTGTATATATGCATGTGAGTTTTCCAACTGAGATTAGTGAAAAGAGTGGTACATAGTAGTCCGAAAGAGAGAGAGAGATACAGAGAGAGCATGTGCATGAGACTCCCTGACACCCCGAGAGAGATTGTGAGCATGTGTGAAAGAGAAATGCCGATGCATATAAAGTGCGTGCACTTATGCGGTAGATAGAGAGATATATAGCGCGTTTGTGAGAACGGGCCGAGGCATAGTGCATCTACGTGTAAAAGGCGGTTCTACGCATTAAATTAAAATATAAATGGCATTATTATTTTTGGATGAGATCATGAATTTTGCAAATTGCGTATGGACGGAAATCGGTCTATCAAACACCCATACTCTATTGAATTCTAGCATGTGCATGTGTTTATTTCATATTATCGATCCATAGAGTGAGAGCGGTTTGAAATACAGGCAATGGATGCTTTTGCAATTCATATATAAACATTAATTAGTGCACTCCATGTTGTTTGTGTGAAGCACTTTATACATTTGTCACTTGCATGGATACATTCCAAATTGCTAGCTATGAAATAGAATACATGTCGAATTCAACATAAAGGGGGTTTTGAAGATTCGAATTCATAGGAAGTGCATTCATCTATTTGAACCCGAGATAATGGCATTTGTAAATCAGATGTAAAAGGGGGCATCAATCTTTGTTGTGCGTTTGAGCATGCTATATATATTCATACGCATGTCTAACTTTTTTTGCAACCAAGGAGATTATATCTGGAACCATGCATGAATTGAGGTAAGTTGCATATTTTTTTAATATATACTCATGTACAATGTGTATTCAAATGTACCACCTCCATTCCAAAATAATCGTAGCTTTAGGATTTTCAAGAGTAAAGATTTGTGAAGTTTGACAAATCCTGAATGTTCAATTTAAGAGAACCGAAAACGTTAATGCTTCTGCTCCCAAATATTGAACAAAACGCCAAATAGGCCTCTGGTCACCCGAAACCGCGTGAGACTAATGTTTGGTGGTAGGAAATTACTGTCCTGACTCTGGCCCGTGTAGCCTATCGGCCCGATGTCCAAAGGTCTAAACCGGGGTAGGTTTGTAACTTCACCAAGACGCCAGTCTCAACCGCCTCCGATAAGCATTCATACGCCGTGGGCACCTAAACACCCATGCGCTCGGCCGAAATCTATCCCGCCCACATTTGGGACACCTGAGATTACTGTCCTACCCCCAACCCGCAATATGTCCGAAATTTTAGATGGGGGCAAAGTTTGTAACTTTCCCCAAATTTCAAACAAGCGCGTCCCAAACCGAAACATTGTTCCCCCTTAGTTCCCCGCCTTCCTCCGTTTCCCCATTCATACTCCGTGGGTGCCAAAACGCCCTCTCCACCAGCCGCGAAACCCCAGCCTCCTCCATCCTCCACCCCATAGCGCCCAATCCATCGCCGCCCTCCTCCATCACGCCGGAGCCGGTACCCCGACGTCGTCGTCCAACGCAACCGCAACCGCAATGCCCTCAAGGACTTAGCAGCTGAAGCCGATGTAGAGCTGCCTCCACGACACCGACGCCGACGTGCGCCATACCAGAACTACTCCGACCACGCCGTCCTGCGCCTCACTGCTGCCGCTCCGCTGTCGCAACCGTCCACCACACCGGAGCTGTTCCCGCTACGCTGTCGTTCGCCGCCTCGGATCTGCTTCCCCGCCGCCGACAGATGGCCACCGCACCACACTCAACAACTTGGCCATGGGTTCGTCCAAGGCTGCACCGTCCTCCACAACTTCTCATTTCCAGCGAACCACAAGAAGATCGTTGAAAAAACAGGAGGACACAGCACTGCCAGCAGAAAGAGGCACTCCTCTTCCCTTATTCGTGCAAACCTTACGTCTCTGCTCACACCATATTCATCCCACGAAAGAAACTAGTTGAGCGCTTCTTACTGCATCTTCTTCGTGATACTAAATGCACAAGGTTTCCTCCCTTTACTATTTCACCTTTGCTAGAGGTCAGTAGCTCGCCTGGATTTCAATTTAGGGTCAGTCGAACCGCAATTAAAAGAAGCAGCACCCGCTTAGGCGCGCAGAGCACCTAGTCCGCCTGTTCGCCGGGGAAGCGGCGTATCGGTGTGTATCATAGGGGTGTGGGGTGCAGGAGCTGCTTGCGCCCGATCTGGAGGTCGGCGGGGCTTGAATGGATTGCCGAGGGGAGGTGCCAAGCACGGCGGTGCGGTGAGGTCGAGGGGAGGGCGCAGGCAGGGGACTGGGCCGGTGGTCGCTGCCGTTTCGAGGAAGATCGTCAACACTGACTGGCTGGAGGTAGATGAAGGCGATCTGCCCATTCTTTGTACATCAGACGGTGTAGAAAAAATGGACTGACCTATTTGTTTTCAGTCGAATGTTATTTTCATAGAATCCTGTAGTAATTTAGTGTGCCATGCATGTTGTAGAGCTATCATATGTCTCCCGTCATTTATTTCTCACCGACCTGCTATCTGCTACCTTTACACTGTACTAA
Source organism: Triticum aestivum (assembly GCF_018294505.1). NCBI lineage: Eukaryota > Viridiplantae > Streptophyta > Magnoliopsida > Poales > Poaceae > Triticum > Triticum aestivum. The sequence goes on along the minus strand of NC_057802.1, from coordinate 412,541,691 downwards.
TTGTGCACACACTTCACCGGTACTCACACTATTGTTTTTTTATGCATGGGTATTTCAGACTCTGGCGCAGTGTTGATGAATGCTGAAAAGAAAAGACAGAAGTCGCTCCAGTGTAATTCGAAGATAAGCACTAAGCGTTTCAGCGCTCTAAAGGATGCAGTGTCAGCAGTTGGAGACAGTAAACATAGCTCTGCAGTTGATGATCTCAATTGCCACACACAACCATCCCAGGTGCTTGCTTTAACTTCGCGCTGTCAAATGTGGTTGCATGTTGCATATGGTGTCTAGCTTGTATTGCTTCCAATTTGGTTAAATTGCATCTGCTTACTTTACGCATTATACCTTTGATAATGACATGCCTTCCTGTTTTTGATACATACTACATATGTCTATTAACCATGTTCGTACATCAAACTAATGCTCTTTTGTATCCCTCGTCAATCACTTATGATGAGACAGTCACCCGGGTGGGTTACTGTGAGACGCCATACTCGTTTAAAGAGTGCAGTGTCATCCTCCCCACATGATTCTCAAGAAACAACAAGGCTAAATGAAGATAGTCAACGTAGCTCTCTAGTTGATGACCGCAATTCCCCCACACCACCATCACAGGTGCTTGCTCTAACTTCGCAGTGTGATATGTGGTTGCATGTTGCATACGGTGTCTAGCTTGTAATGCTTCTAATTAGGGTAAATTGCATCTGCTTAGTTTACACATTATACCTGTGAATATGACATGCCTTCCTATTTTTGGTACACACTACATCTATGTGTTAACCTTGTTCTTACATGAAACTACCTCTCTTCTGTATCCTGCATAAATCACTTACGATGAGTCACCTTTATTCGTTGCATATTGCATATTATTTCTAGCCTGTTGCCATGTATTGCTTCTAATTTGGTCAAATACATTTGTTAGGGCACCCTTTTAATTTGGCAGAGTGATATTGGTTTCATCTTTCATATGGTTTCTAGCTTGCATTGATTCTAACAAGTTCAAGCACTTTGTGCTTAGTTTACACTTTATACATCATACATGTCAATATGTCACGCCATCCTGTTTTTCATACATATTCCATCCTCCTATCATGCGTCTGCCTTACATGAAAGTAGTGTTCGTCAGTATCATGCATCAATGAGTTCTGAAGAGCAAATTTTATTCCTTTTTCTTGTGGGTTTGACTTGACAAGGCAAAATCAAGAAAGAGAAGGAAAAGAGTAAGGAAGGCGATGATGGTGGTCCTCTGCAGCAACGTAAATGGAGCATCTGTACCGATTCTCCTTGTACTGATAGTGCATTACAAGGTCCAAGTCTCCGCTCCCCTACTCCACCATCCAAGGTGCTTGCTCTAACTTGGCAGTGTGATATCTGGTTGCATGTTGCATATGGTGTCTAGCTTGTATTGCTCCTAATTAGTGTAAACTGCATCTGCTTAGCTTACACATGATACGTGTGAATATGACACGCTTTCCTGTTTTTGGTACATACTATATCTGTCTATCACACCATGTTCTTACATGAAACTACTCTTCTTGTGTATCCTGCATCAGTCACTTATGATGGAACACCTTTAAGATGGCAGTGTGATATTGGTTTGCGTCTTGAATATGATTTCTAGCATGTATTGCTTCTAGTTTGATGAACGCCACCTATGACGAGACAGTTTTAACTTGGCAGAGTGATATTGATTGCACCTTTCATATGGTGTCTAGTTTGCAGTGCTTCTAATTTGTTGAAGTGTCTTCTGCTTAGTTACCACATCATAGGTGTGAATATGTCAAGCCGTCCATTTTTTCGTACATATTCCATCCTCGTATCATGACTTTGCCTTTCATCAGAGTAGTGTTCGTCAGTATCATGCATCAATGAGTTCTGAAGAGTGAATTTTATTCCTTTTTCTTGTGGGTTTGACTTGACAAGGCAAAATCAAGAAAGAGGAAGGAAAAGAGTAAGGAAGGCGATGATGGTGGTCCTCTGCAGCAACGTAAACGGAGCATCTGTACCGATTCTCCTTGTACTGATAGTGCATTACAAGGTCCAAGTCTCCGCTCCCCTACTCCACCATCCAAGGTGCTTGCTCTAACTTGGCAGTGTGATATCTGGTTGCATGTTGCATATGGTGTCTAGCTTGTATTGCTCCTAATTAGTGTAAACTGCATCTGCTTAGCTTACACATGATACGTGTGAATATGACACGCTTTCCTGTTTTTGGTACATACTATATCTGTCTATCACACCATGTTCTTACATGAAACTACTCTTCTTGTGTATCCTGCATCAGTCACTTATGATGGAACACCTTTAAGTTGGCAGTGTGATATTGGTTTGCGTCTTGAATATGATTTCTAGCATGTATTGCTTCTAGTTTGATGAACGCCACCTATGACGAGATAGTTTTAACTTGGCAGAGTGATATTGATTGCACCTTTCATATGGTGTCTAGTTTGCAGTGCTTCTAATTTGTTGAAGTGCCTTTTGCTTAGTTACCACATCATAGGTGTGAGTATGTCAAGCCGTCCATTTTTTCGTACATATTCCATCCTCGTATCATGACTTTGCCTTTCATCAGAGTAGTGTTCGTTAGTATCATGCATCAATGAGTTCTGAAGAGCAAATTATATTCCTTTTTCTTGTCGGTTTGACCTCACAATGCAAAATCAATAAAGCTGAAGGAAATTGGCAAGGCATTGGATGATGGTGGTCCTTCCGAGCAACTGAAATGGAGGTTCTCTACAGATTCTACTCCGCCATCCTCCCAACAAGATTCGCAAGACAACGCAAGGCTAGACAGTCAACGTAGCTGTGGAGATGATGAGCACATCTCCCCTACTCCACCATCACAGGTGCTTGCTCTAACTTGGCACTATTATATGTGGTTGCATGTTGCGTATGATGTCTAGCTTGTATTGCTTCTAACTTTGTTGAATTGCATCTGCTTACTTTACACATAATGCCTGTGAATATGACACGTGTTCCTGTTTCTAGAACATACGTGTACATGATGAGCACATCTCCCCTACTCCACCATCACATGTGCTTGCTCTAACTTGGAACTGTTATATGTGGTTGTGTTTTCCGTATGATGTCTAGTTTGTATTGCTTCTGAGTATGTTGAATTGCATCTGCGTAGCTTACAACTTATACCTGGAATGATCACTTACCCATAAGACACATTTAACTTGGGACTGTGATGTAGGTTGCATCTTGCATTGTCTTCTAGCTTGTACTGCTTCTAATTTCTTGAAATGGCATTTACGACGAGACACTTTTTACCTGATAGATTGATATTGGTTGCATGTTCATATGGTGCCTAGCTTTCATTTCTTCAAATTTTGTTGAAATGCCTTCCGCTTACTGTTTTTTCATACATATTCCATCCTCCTATCGTACGTGTGAATATGAAATGCTGTCTTTTTTGTATATATTACATCCTCCTATCCTGCGCTTGCCTTACATCAAAGTAGTGTTCGTCTGTATCATGCATCAACCAGTTATGCAGAGCTAATTTTATTCATCTTCTTGTGGTTTTGACTTCATAAGGCAATATCAGAAAATAGGAAGGAAAAGAGTAAGTTAGGGGATGTTGGTGGTCCTCCACACCGACGCAAATAGAGACTCTCTAGATTTGCCACTGCTACTGCTAATGAAGTTGAAGTCCCAAGTCTACATGATGAGTTCATCTCCCGTACTCCACCGTCGCAGGTGCTTGCTCTAAGTTGACAGTGTGATAATTGGTTTCATGTTGCATATGTTGTCTAGCCTGTATTTCTTCTATTTTGATTAAATTGCACCTGCTGAGTTCATACGTTATACATGTGCATATGACATGGCGTTCTGTGTCTAGAATACACTGCATCTATCTATCATACCATGTTCTTACATCAAAGTACTGTTCTTGTGTATCCCGCATCCGTCACTCATGATTGGACACTTTTAACATGGCAGTTTGATAGTGGCTGCATCTTGCATTGATTTCCATGTTGTACTGCTTCTAATTTTTCGAATTGCCACTTCTGACAAGACACTTTTAACTTGGCAGAGTAATATTGGTTGCATCTTTCATATGGTGTCTAGCTTGCATCACTTCTATTTTCTTGAAAATCCTTCTGCTTGGTTTACACATCGTAGTTGTGAATATGTCATGCCGTCCTGTTTTTCTTACATATTCCATCCTCATACGGTTGTCTTACATCAAAGTATTGCTTGTCTGTATCATGCATCAATGAGTTCTGAAGAGCAATTTTATTCTTTTGTGCTGTGGGTACGGCTTGACATGGCAAAGTCAAAAAAGAGCAAGGAAAATAATATAGTAGGGAGTGGTGTTACTCGTCGGGTGAAACGAAAAGGATCGGCCGTCCAAATTCTGCTAGTACTTATAGTGCAGTAGAAGGTCCAAGTCCACCAGCTAAATCTACAAACACAGTATCACCTGCTCCTCCAGCTGTAGCATCCACTTCAACTGTACCAGCATCTCAACGAGTTACTCGTTCGTTTGCTCTGGAACTGGCCAGTTCCCAACCTGCCTTCACACCTAACACTACTTCCGGAGCACTGCTGACACAACGGGACTTGGCAAGATCAGATGAACCTCATGAGCATCAACACCAAGACGGTACCTGACCGAGTCAAGTTGCAGTTACATGCTCCTTTATATGTACTCTCACAGTTTGATGTACACTAACACTTTCCATATTCGTTGTCGAACTAGCACCACGACGCAAGCGGAAACAGACATCAGGGATAATGCTTGACAGATTCGCAAAATCTAAAGGAGGAAGAATGGAGATCCATTTTGAGGCAGGTTTAAAAAGGCCACGTGATGCTACAGAGTCAGCCAAGTTAGTATCAGAGGCAGCCGTTGCCGTTAGGTGTCATGCATGTATCCTCCCAACGTGGATCCAGTACATGAATGAGAAAGACAATACCCATTTTAACACCTTCCTTGGCCATTTATCTGTAAGTAATGTTATTCATCGCAATTAGTAATATTGTCTTGCTCTGTCCCATACTTTCTAGCTTCCTCCTAATAAGACTCACATTCTTTTTTCAACAGATGAGGTTCAAGTTGGATCCCAAAGATGATGCAACTAAACAAGCATGCACTCATGTTTTTCAGTGTACTCTACGACAGTACCGGTACCAACTTAGAAAATCTCACATTGAAGGCAAGGCTAACAATGAAATCGCCCAAATATCTCAAGTGGAATATATTACAAATGAAGACTGGACAGCCCTCGTTAAACACTGGTCTGATCCAAAGTATCAGGTAGGCTATATGTATTTGATCAGACCACATATTGAACTTGTATTTATGTATGTGCCTTACAAGTGTATCTTCTTCTAGGCTAACTGTTTGAAGAACAAGACCAACCGTTCTAAAGTGAAATTCCAACAGACAACATGATCTCGTAGCTATATTGCACACTACGAGGCTCTTGTAAATAGCTGCTACTTCCTTCTTTTTTCTGTGCCATATTATCGTATCTATATTGACTTGTTCCAAATACAGAGGAAAGCCTGTGCGGACCAAAAAGAACCTGAACCGAATGCCGTGTAAATCTTCAAGGATTGCCGCTGTTGTAAGTCCTTACTCCTCCTGCCTTTGAACTGATTGGTACTGTGATGTGTTCATTTAACTACTTGGTTTGTAGCCAATGTCAGTTACTCTGTTCACTTTTATACACAGTTGTCTTAACGTATCATTTCACCTTACATGGTTTAAAAGAGATGAAGGATATTCTTTTGGTCTTGATCTATATTCTAGTTGTTATGTTCACGTGCACACACAATGATAAAATAGCCTGTTTGTTTTATATCAGTTTGCCCATGATATGAATGATGTCATATTATGTTCATCCTACTTTAAACCATGTCTCTTTATCCTTAGATGTCAACGAATGTGAGGAAATAGACAATACAGTAGGCATGCTACATGGACATATGTTCCGAAAGTGATTTTATTATGTAGTTGGCACTACAATACATGCTAATGCATTACAGTAGTTCACCAAAATAAGTTATGTATAAACGTGTAACCTACTTTGTTTGTTTTTGTCTCATTAGTAACTTATCTGGTACACTAATCTACAAGTTCAAACTTTCAGGAAGCTATGGAAAAAAAGATTGAACAGCCACAACCACCTGAAGGTGACGAGGCTACCACAGGCACAATGTCACCTCTTGCTGCAGTGCGTCAGTATCTCTCCACTAACAGTGTAAAAAGCACCTTCCTGTGTAATTCTGGGTTGGTTGTCAAGGTAACCTCGTCCAAATCACCTACTGAACAAAATCTTCCTGCTAGACAGAGTGATATATCTGTGCTCCAGACACAAGTCCAATCGCTAATGGACGTCGTTTTGGAAACAAGAATAGAGGTTGACAAATGTCGTCAAGATATGAATGGTTTTGAAACCAGACTATGAGACATTCACTTCGTTGTTCAAGAGCAATGGTGGAAAAAAGGTGAAGATCGTGCTGCTCCATCCGATTCTGTAGCCTGAAACATTAGCACTCAGGTCAAATGGTCTGTGCTTCTATACATCTGATGGTGCTTTTATATGCAAGGACTGTAAACTTTATGCCAACAGGCCTTTTGTTGTGATACAACATTTATGCTGCTGCCAAAGGCTGCAATAATTACAACGCTATTTTTGTATAGTGTAGGTTTATCTTAGTAATGTATTCGGCTGAAAGCTTCATAGGAGCCGAACATGCCAACATTCGTCGGGCCCATTCCAATTGGGCTAAAAACGATTATGGGCCGAAATTTGCATGTAGCCCACTAAAAATATCTGGGCCTAAATCAGCATAAGATTTCATATTTTTCTGGTAGGCCTGTGGCCATAGTGGGCCTTTAACAGGCCTAAACATAATTTGGGCCCTCAGTAACAATAGGCCGTTTACAGGTGTAAATATCTCGATCCCATAAAAAACATGGGCCTTTAAAAGACCGAAGGTGAGATTGGGTGTCGGTGTCAAAACCGGCGGATCTCGGGTAGGGGGTCCCGAACTGTGCGTCTAGGATCAATGGTAACAGGAGACAGGGGACACGATGTTTACCCAGGTTCGGGCCCTCACTATGGAGGTAATACCCTGCTTCCTGCTTTATTGATCTTGATGAATATGAGTATTACAAGAGTTGATCTACCACGAGATCGTAATGGCTAAGCCCTAGAAGCCTAGCCTATGTGAATATATGGTAATGAATGTCCCCTATCCGGACTACGCTCTCCTGTTTATATAGACACCGGAGAGATCTAGGGTTACATGGAGTCGGTTACATAAGAAGGAATCTTCACAGCTGGTCGCCTAGCTTGCCTTCCATGCCAAGGAAAGTCCAATCCGGACACGAGTATGGTCTTCGGTCTTCATGTCTTCACAGCCCATCAGTCTGGCCCATGGATAGCAGGCCGGACGCCCGAGGACCCCTTAGTCCAGGACTCCCTCAGTAGCCCCTGAACCTGGCTTCAATGACGAGGAGTCCGGCGCGCAGATTGTCTTCGGCATTGCAAGGCGGGTTCCCCTTTCTCCGAACTCCAAGATAGTCTTCGGATGTAGTAGATATATCCAGACCTGTATATATATAGTTGCAGAAAATATATGAGCCTAATTTATTGGTAACTGTTTATGACATCACGCCTGCCTGGTCATTATTTCCAACCGTTGGCTGGCGCATCGCCCCACGTCTCGGGACGCGGTTTTACTGGCTTGTCTTGCCAAGGCAGAGATCGTGCTCCCTTATTCACGGGATTTTCATTAACGCAGGCGTGGGTAACCCAACCGTCCCCCGGGTACAACTCTCTGGAGATTGGTAAGTTTCGAGACGCAGGCGGATACGCTTAGTACTTGGGGTCTTTATATAGGGTCCCAGACTCGTCTTCTTCCTTTGCGCTCGCTTCTTCCTCAACCCTAGCCACCCCAAGTTCCAACCCTCGGGTTCCCATCACCACCAGCCCCAATCATGTCCGGATCTAGCCATCCAGGCAGGTGGGTGGCTTCTTCTGTCACAGAGGAGGATATTGCGAAGCTCCGCGCAGCAAGGTATCTGACCCCGAAAATCCTCCATCGGCTTCCTCCACAGGGGCAGGTCGTTCCTACCCCCAAATCTGGCGACAGGGCAGTGTTTGTGTCCCACTTCCTCCATGGGTTAGGGTTCGCGCTTAACCCCTTCGTCCGGGGGCTCATGTTTTACTATGGGTTAGACTTTCACGATCTTGCCCCGGACTCTATTCTCCTCATCTCGACATTTATCGTCACATGTGAGGCCTTCCTTCGGACTCCTCCGCACTTTGGTTTGTGGCTCAAGACCTTTGACATGAGGCCGCAGGTGACAGAGGGGGAGCAGGCAGAGTGCGGCAGCGTCACAATAGGCAAGCTTGCCAGCGCGGTTTGGTTTGAAGGATCTTTCGCCAAGTCTTCCAACCTATGGCAGCAGGGGTAGTTTTATATCAACGAGCCGCGGGGCTCCAAGGGCGGCGACGCCTGCGTTCCGACCCGGCCCACCAATCTAGCTTGCTTCATGGATCAATAAGGGACTGGACTGGGGATCCGTCAATGAAGTGCAGACTCTACAAGGGCAAAGGTGCAGAGGAAACCGAAACCGAAACCCTCTTGCCCGAGGGCAAAGGTGCAGAGGAGGTCTTCCACGACAAGAAAAGGGCCGCTTCTGAAGGTCAGGAGGGGAAACCTTCAAAGAAAGGGAAAACGCCATCGACGGGCGGCTTGGGCTGAGCAAGTGATGTTGACGTGGAGCTTTATGACGAGGATAAACCTCTGGCCAAACCGTAAGTGCAGCAGGGTGCTTTAGCCGTACCTCCTTCCTTTCTTATTACTGAAGTAATCCTCCGACATACGTATGTCCTCGCAGGTTAACGCATGGGGTTTCCCAATCGTCCTCCTCCTCGGGAGACCTTCTTCCATAGATGATGGAGAGTGACACGCCTTCTCCGGCCCCCTCGCCCAACAGGGCGGATGATTCTGAGGTATCATCCCGGGGGGCTCCTCTTGGTCGGCAAGCAGTGCAGGAAACAAAGAGGGCATTACCCGAAGGTGGTGCCTCTGTCACTTAGGGTTTGGGAGTCAAGCATGGCGACCCCGCCCTATTTGGTTTAGAGCCGGAGACGATCCCAGGGGCGAGTGGGCGGATTCCTTCAAAGGAATACCGTACTCCGACGGCAGCTTTCGAAGACCCAGAAGCGCCAGAAATGCTGCCGGACATGCTGCAACAAGCGTCCGTTTCGGAGGAACACCGTGCCTTGATGGTTACGGTGGTCGAAAAGGTTCTATCCACGAAGAGCGGGTTGAACGAGGCCTTCACGAGCCTCCTAAGGGGTTTTGAGGTTTGTGATGTAGTTTTGCCAATTGAATAATATTGACAGAATGCACCTGTTGTATATGCAGTAGCCCCTGAGACTTGGATTGCCTTCTGACAGAAGCGATCGGAGGATCAAAAAGATATGCTCAGTTGCTAACCTTGATTTAACTTGGAATACAGGCTGCCTCCCCTCCTACGGCTACTCGAAGTACGGAAGTGGCCGAACTGCAGCGAAAGCTAGATATAGCGGAAGATGACATTGCATTGATCAACAGGCGTCTTGACGACTCACAAGGTATATATGTTGAGCATTCCTTACGCCAATGTGCTTGTAATGTAGGCCTGATGCCGAAAAGGGTTTATATGAAATGTGCATGATTGCAGATGGTGCTACCGCCGTTGAAGCTCTTCGGGCGGAGCTAGCCCAGGCCAAGGAGCAGGCCCGACGTAGTGATGCGGCTGCCGAGAAGGCATCGGCTGATCTAAGAGCTCAACAAGCAGCTCGGCGCCAAAGTGAGGAGAAAATATCCGCACTAGCGCTTGAATAGAAGAATACTGCCAGCCGATGTGAATTCCTTGAGAAGGAGAAGAAAGCCAAAATGGCTGAGCTTGATAAGGCCGTACGAGAGGCGAGTGAAGCTCGGTCTGAATCTATGGCAGCTCGTGAAGAGATTCGGCAGGCTAAGGAGATAGCGGCCGGTAAGCCCTTTTTGCTTCAGACCAAGTTTGGCGATCCGGACTATGCTCAGCTTAACCAGGTCTGGAGTTCTCCGGCTGAATTTTTGGACTTGTCGAAGAGTTCTTTCGATGCGGCGCAATTTTACCACGCACAAGAGGGGTATGCAAAGGAGAAGCTTTTCTGGTCACAATTTGGCGCGTCGAAGCGCCCTCTGTTGCTCAATGAACAGATGTCCCAGTGGGCCGAGCTTCATAGGATGTCTGGCGACGCCATGAAGAATGTCATAATCCGGTTATGGCCAAGTGAGCCTATTCCAAGTAGTTATTTTGGACTGGTGCGGCGGCTTGTTGACGCGGTGCCACATATCGACGCTGTGAAGCGGTCGGCGTGCATTGAGGGTGCACGGATGGCCTTTGCCCGAGTCAAAACATTTTGGGGAAAGATGAAGGCCATTGATGTTGCGGCGAGGAGTCCACCCAAGGGCCAGGACCGTAATGAGCCGGAGCACTATTTTGAAGACGTCTTAGATGCCGCCCGCTTGATAGAGGGTCAATGCTTGAAAGGTATAATGTTCGAGTGATTTATATAGTGATGTAACAGACAACTTTATAGTTAATCTTTTTATATTTTGCTCGAAAGCTTGAATTCCTCTGTGGCCGTTTTAGTATAATCTGAAAGTTTTCCAGTCGTCGGCTTCAGCCCCCACGTAGGAAGTACGGGGGGTGTTTGGAAAAGCATTTAATCACCCTTTATCCAACGTCTTGGTCCATAAAGGGGGTGATAATGCGACGAACCAGACAATCGGACTATAGGGAGTCAACACTTTCACATAACCATAGGAGTTTTATGGTGGGGCTACGACATAGCCCCTGGTATGTATACGGCGTATAGTGCCTTACATATGTTGATCTAAAAAAGATCCCTCGTGTGACACGGAGAATCACTAAAGATTCGAATAAGTCGTCAAGTGGTTGACCAGCTCTCGCCGCATCATGACAGTCAGTTTTCGGCTTTCTCTACTGAGGTGCTCATCCGGTCTAGGCCAGGGCACAATCGCAGTAGTTCTCCCTTTACTACCCTAGCCAATAGAGCGGAATGTAGGGTAGCAAGCACAGGAGCCGGCAACCCAACTATTGACCAAAGACAATGATTCAGAGCTGGTGCATATATGGCCAAACTTGCGACGCCGATGTACGCTATAGAGCTGTTCAGACTTTTACTGGCGACTCGTTTGTTCCCATACCAGGCCCCTGGCAAGTGATGCCGAGGCGTGTCTTGTAAGGCAGCCGTTACGGCTGGGCTCGTTGTAGAAAGAGCATGAAATATTAGTTTGGATAAAGTTTACTAGGAGCAGAGCAATATGCCAATGATAAATATATAAAGAGTAAAAACCACAACCCAGCTATTTGACATGCTCGGGGTTGGGAACAGATGAAAAGGGAATGGTACAAGCTCGAAAGGAAGAGTGCGGTCTACAAAAGCTTATTTTGGACCTCCTGTCGCATGTCTGCGCCGCCCGTCCTTGGGGAGGGGAATCCTTAACGGGAGTGGCCCCTTAGGTGAGTGTGCGGATCCGAAATTCGAGAGAGTCCGATGTAGATGCTTTCCTGATGGTCACCTATTTTTAAGAAATTATACAGAAAAATAAGAAAGACGGATAAAAACATTACGGGGATTCTTGCAGGGTTGTCCATATTGTGCTTCCGCCGATGCCCATGGTATCTTGAGTGCGTAGTTATGTACGCGTGGTGTAAACTTTGCTAGTACAGTAGGTGGGCGGCGGAAGCCGAACTGCTATTTCTATTCTGGGAGTGGTCGAACTTCAGAGGGAAAGTGTTTCTGGCCCCTGGTGTTCGGTTGGCGAGCCGATCCGTCGTCTCTATCGCCTGGTGGCCTCCTCCCCTTGTGATCGGCGTTGAGTTTGCCTGCCTGCTTAAGGACCCAACAATTTCTATTGGTATGATTAGCTGGCCTATCAGGGTGACCGTGAATCTGACAAGGTCGGTCCAATATCCTATCAAGGGTGGATGGTCCATCTTGGTTTACCTTTAGTGGCTTCTTCCGTTGACCAGGCTTCGGATTGTGAAATCCGGCGTTTACCGCTGTGTCGCATGTATTACTGCGACTGTTGTGTTCGGTTCGTCGTGGCTTACCGTTGCCGTCTGGAATTTCGGAAGTGCCCGGGTCGCTGGCGTTGTTGCTTTTACGAGCGAGCCAGTTGTCTTCTCCCGCACAAAAGCGAGTCATTAGAGCGGTAAGGGCTGTCATGGACTTGGGTCCTTCCTGGCCGAGGTGACGCGCTAGCCATTCATCCCGGACGCCATGTTTGAAGGCTGCGAGGGCTTCTGCGTCCGGACAATCGACAATTTGGTTATTTTTGACTAAGAACCTAGTCCAGAGCTCCCTGACTGACTCGCCGGGCTTCTGGACAATCTGACTTAAGTCATCGGCATCTAGAGGCCGGACATATGTTCCTTGGAAGTTGTCTCGAAAGGCGTCTTCCAAGTCTTTCCAGCTACCAATATAATTTTCTGGTAAACTGTTTAGCCAGTAGCGAGCTGGCCCCTTAAGCTTGAGAGGTATGTATTTAATGGCATGAAGGTCGTCTCCGCGAGCCATGTGAATATGGAGGAGGTAATCCTCGATCCATACCGCGGGATCTGTTGTTCCATCGTATGATTCGATGTTAATGGGTTTGAACCCGTCTGGGAATTCGTGCTCCATTACCTCGTCGGTAAAGCAGAGAGGGTGTGCGGCTCCTCTATGTTGGGCCACACTGTGAAGCACATCCGGCGGACTCCGCTTACGGAGTTTGGACCGGGCGTGGTCGGCTCTGTAGTGTCCGAATGGGTGACCACCATAGTCGGTCGGGGTGTATCTCCGTGATCTGTACATCGATCTTGTGCGCCCTGCTCTATCCTCCAGGTCTTGGTTGATGTCGCGAGTGTTCCCTCGAGCTGTTTTGCTCTTGATTTGACGGCCGAATGGGTTGGTATGTTGCTCTATTTGGGTTGCTGCTTTGTCAGGACCGAACTGTGGTCGGCCCGCCGCATTGTTCGATGGTGGTGTGGGCTCCAGCGCCCTGCCATCGTATTGGGGGAGCCACCTATCATTTGGGTGGCTTTTGTCTGGGCTACTGAGGCCGTATTCTTCGGCGGCCAAGACCTCGGTCCATCTATCATTGAGCAAATGTTGGCTTGCTTGAAGTTGCAGCTGCTTCTTCCTTAAGCTCCGTGCAGTGGCTATAAGCAGGCGTTTGAAACGCTCCTGCTCGTGAGGTTCCTTAGGCACGATAAAATCCTCGCTGCCGAGGATCTCCTCTTCCTCGGAGGGTGGGAGATAATTGCTGTCCTCCGAGTCTCCATATGTGGCCTGTTCATCAGGGCTGTCTTGCCCGATTTCCTGTTCCTCCTGTTCGGATTCTACCTCAACAGGGTCTTTATTGTCCGGAATGTTTTCTTTTCTGGTGCTAGCAGTGTTTTCTCTTGGGCGATGTGGCTTGGAGCGGTGCCGTGGGCCGGTGTTCGGACTGTGTACCAGGAGGTTTATTCTCGACTGGATCCTCCTCATCATCGGGTGTGTCTATCATACACACATCATACCAGGAAGTGGCCATCCCGTGTCTAGCGGGTAGCGAGCTCTGGCCCTGCCCCTCATCGTCTTCCATACCGGCGATGTCTTCCGAGCGGGGGTCAGGCGTGTTGGTTGGGTTTTCGACGGTGGCTATAAAGTGGGTGGCGGGTGGGAAGCAAAATTCTCCATCATCCGCCGTAAGTTCGAACTGAAGATAGTTCGGCAACGAGCCATCTACCAGGGATAGTTTTTTTAATGAGTTTAGTAGGTCGCCCATGGGCGAGGGTTGGAAGACATCTGCGGCGCTGAACTTGAAGATCGATAACCGATCGAGTTCGGTATCCGCGGACTTGTAGGGTTCAGAAATCGACGCCGGAGAAGAGTTCGGGGTTCCCTTGATGCAGATGCCGTACGCAGTGGAATCTGCGAGCGGCTCCAACGCCGCAGAATCGGTAGCCCCCGCGATGGGGTTAAGCTTCCCATCTTCGGGGGACTTGACCTGCTCCGGATCTAAGGCCAAAGTTGCTGCAGGAGTTCTCTCCTGGATGCGGCCCGATGACAGGTTTAAGCCATGTCCATCGAGGCAGCGGGGAGCGATCGCCGTGGTCTCGAATCCGTCGAAGATCAAGTCTCCACGGATGTCTACAACGTAGTTCAAGCTTCCAAATCTGACCTGATGGCCAGGGGCGTAGCGGTCGATCTGCTCCAGATGGCCAAGCGAGTTGGCCCGCAGTACGAAGCCGCCGAACATGAAAATCTGTCCGAGGAGAAAGGTTTCTCCCTGGACAGCGTGATCATCGATGATTGAAGGGGCCATCAAACCTTTTGACAACGGCACAGTGGAACTCTCAATGAAAGCACCAATGTCGGTGTCAAAACCGGCGGATCTCGTGTAGGGGGTCCCGAACTGTGCATCTAGGATCGATGGTAACAGGAGACGGGGGACACGATGTTTACCCAGGTTCGGGCCCTCACTATGGAGGTAATACCCTACTTCCTGCTTGATTGATCTTGATGAATATGAGTATTACAAGAGTTGATCTACCATGAGATCGTAATGGCTAAGCCCTAGAAGCCTAGCCTATGTGAATATATGGTAATGAATGTCCCCTATCCAGACTACGCTCTCCGGTTTATATAGACACCGGAGAGATCTAGGGTTACATGGAGTCGGTTACATAAGAAGGAATCTTCACAGCTGGTCGCCTAGCTTGCCTTCCACGCCAAGGAAAGTCCAATCCGGACACGAGTATGGTCTTCGGTCTTCATGTCTTCACAGCCCATCAGTCCGGCCCATGGATAGCAGGCCGAACGCCCGAGGACCCCTTAGTCCAGGACTCCCTCATTGGGCCCATTTATGATGCGGATCTTTCACATGCCGAAATTCGGACGGGCCGTAAATGCGCCGACCTAATACAAGGGCCTTTAACACGCCGGAAGTTCGGTCGGGCTAGATTATCGTCATTTTTATATGGGCCGTTAATGGGCCCGATGTGACGTTGGGTCACATATGGCCCATGGATTTCGTCCGACGTTAACAGGCCGAAAATCACAACAGGCCGAAAGTGGCCCAAATCTATAGTGGGCCGCTAACATGCCGAATGTCAGACATGGCCGAATATGACCCAAATCCTTCACGGTCGTTTATGGGCCAAAAGTTTCAATGGCCTGTAAATGGGCCCAAATGAAGCAGGACCTTTAACAGGCCGGAAATACACCGAACCGTAATTCGGCCCTTATACTTAGCGGACTGTTAATGGGCCAGAAGTGATCATGGGCCGCGATGATGATAAGTTTAGGACAGGCCGTTGATGGGTCAATTTGACACTAGCCGTACGGGCCTTAACTGAGAATGTTGGGCCTTTATCTGGGCTGACCCATTATGGTCCGCAAAATCTCGCGGGCCTTTAGCTGGGCCGGCCCATTATGGCCCGCAAAATCTCGTGGGCCTTTAGCTGGCCGGCCCATTATGATACGAAAAATCTCGTGGGCCTTTTGCTGGGCTGGCCCATTATGGACCGCAAAATCTTGTGGGCCTTTAGTTGGGCTGGCCCATTTAAACTTTATGGGCCACTTTTGGGCCGGTCCACATGTCAGCATGTCATAGGTGCATCTCGCCCATTGGATGAGTGACACCTGTGCCAACGCAGAGCTGATACGTGTTTCCTCCAGCCAATGATGATTTTACACGTGAAAAATCCCCATTGGTCCGGGCTGTTAACGGGTTATCGGATCCAAAACCGGACCTGATAGCTTAACGGCGTTCCGTTACAGTGGATGCCACGTGTCGGTCACCCTTGACGAAAGCACTTCTGTGACGCGCGATTTATCATCATGGAAGTGGACACTTCCATGATGATAATTTTGGTAATGTCATGGAACACTTCTACGACAGCACAGGTATGACTATCTTGATTCTGTCATAAATTTGTCATGGATGTACATGCATGACAGAAAACGTGACCTACTGTGACAAACACGTATCATCACGGAAGTGTATTTTTTTTGTCGTGAGCGCAGCCTGTAGCACATCCACTTTTCCAAGCATGCCAACCCACCAAAGCGCCGCCTCTGCCATCAACCTCGTCGACGAGGAAAATGAGCAGGCGCCACGGCCCATCGAGGCCGAGGCGCTCCCCGGCAACGCTATGGACGACACCGTGATGCCCGTCATCGCCAGGGTTGAGTAGACCTTTGGCACATGGCGCTTGAGCGCCGTAGATCGAGATAGTCATGTCAGTGCTGACAGGCTGCAGCTCGCCTCACAACATGATCGATGGCGCGCCGCAGAGCAAGCTAGGCGCGTCCATGCCGATAGGCTGCAGCTCGCCGCACGGCGAGACCGTTGGAGCGCCGCAGAGCAAGGGGCGTGGCGCGCCGCATAGCAAGAGCGGATCCATCGGCACTTGCATGCTGTCGACACGGCGTCGCAACTGGGTACACGTCCCGTCAGTACCCCCATTCCTCGCCAGGAGTGGGCAGAGGCCCTCAGCCCCGTACTTGCACCAGAGGCCGGCCGCGCCGTACTTGCATCGGACGCTCGCCGAGTCGTTCGCATGGGTGGCGCCGTTCGCCTTTTCCGCGGCCCGCTAGATGCCAACGTGCTGGTCCGTAGGCTCGACCGCCTCCTTGGCCCAGGTGTCCACCTGGGCGCAGTAGAGGAACATGGCCGTCGCATCCTCGAGCTGGTGATCTCCGATGAAATAGCCAACTTGGAGCTCGAGATCACGCTCCAGATGTACCGCGCGCGTGTCGACCACTTGGATGAACGCCTGCATGAGTTCAGGCAGAGCCAAGAGCTACCGTAGGCAAGGGCTGCTGGTCATGGTCTCATGGACGCGTTTTATTTTCTTGAGTCGTTTCGACGTGGATAGCTATGTATTCACAACAATCATAGTATTGCTCTGTTTATTCGACTGATTCAATGTGTGTACTCAATTTTACGTGCTTATATGTTCTGTTTCAATGTGTGTATATACGCTTTCAATTCTGTATATGTGGATGATAACAACTAGGTTCAAATTAGTATACAAAAACAGATAGAAAATGGAATTCATAATATATATATAGATTAATTGTTCATTAGTTCATCACAAAAAATATATATATATATATATATATAATATCATCACATATACGTGATGATACTTAACTACTAGGTACAATGCATAAAATTAAAAACGAACAATACTAAAACTAATAATCCCTCCTGAGGCCAGTATTCCGGTAGCCCCGACAGCCCTTCGCCAGCAGCTCCCTGGTGCGCGGCATCTTTCCAGTGCGGAGGTAGTACCCCGCCTCCTCCGCCTCGCAGCGCTTGACGTACCGATCTGCCTCTTGCTGGCGGACGCGCGCCAGCAATCTTGCTATTTTGTTGGGCGCCCACCGGAGCTCCTCGTCGGTGGCACGCTGGAGCTTATCGGCCCACCTCCATGCAGCAACGAGGCGCCCAGCGCCTATGACCTTCCTCGTGAAGTACCCGTCTTCGTACACCTCCTCGGCACGACGACGCGCCCGCCCCCAAAGCTCTGCCGCCTCCCTTTTCCAGGCGGCATCACGGGCTTCACATGTCGCCTGGTACCAGGCTTCCTCCTCCGCCATCTCCTTCTTGAACGCCAGTTGCCTGGCTTTCTCAGCAGGCGGCAGCGACTTCCACAGACAAAGATTGTACTGGCCCCAAAACCAATCCAAAGTTGAGGGGTCCGGTGCAACCTCGTCCAGCGGCGCGTAGGGGTCCTCGTCATTGCTATCCGAGTGAGCGTCCTCGGGGGGTGGCGACTCCTCATCGGCACGTGGGCAGACCGGCGGCGCCATGGCAGAGATTCGAGAGAGAGAGAGAGAGAGAGAGAGAGAGAGAGAGAGAGAGGGCGAGCGAGGGGAGGATGTAGATGAGAATGCAGGCGGGACGACGTTAGCAAGGTAGTATTTATTGGCGGCCAGAATCTAGATCGACAAGGACAGTACACACGTCGGTCGCCGGAATTTAGAAGTACTGTAGTTTGAATTACACACGATTCCCGCAGCAAAATCTATGTGTGAACATAGTACCTGACGGTTTCCAATACATAAACGTGTCCGATTAATGATCCCCGCCACTCACCCACCAAACCTCGAGCCGCGAGATAGAGTACCAATCGTGTGGGGGCCAGTTGTCTTGCCAGATCTTCACATTTTCTTTTTTGAACACCAGATATTTACATCGTCTGATGATTTTATAACTCGCACACAAGTACACAAAAATATGATTTTTCAAACCGTTATGGTTAGGCATTGCATGTACATGTAGTTCAAATTTGAATTGCGGTCATTAAATGGCTAGAAAATCACTTAAATATCTTTAAAAGGTCAAATGACCCCTGAAATTTTCCAAATTTTCACATGACAGTTGTATTAGTGCATGTTAAACGTAGAAACAAATTGAAGGCCGTAAGAGGAAGTTATCTCCCGTTCGTCATCAAACATGCATTGTTCCCTCTCGGAACCACAAACCTTCTAGTGAGTTGCTCCGGTTTGTGAGGGGTCTGTGTCCAAACTTTCGTCAAACGGGCCAATTTTTTTACCACATCATCTTGGCGGCATGACATTAAATCAAGCAAGGTTTCATGTTCTTTTACCATTTTTTAATTTTTTGGAATTAAAATGCCATGGCACTCCATGCATGTGCCCATGCCGTGAGACCAATATGTTTGAAAATTCCTTCTAATTTACTGCACATGGAATTAACTCGCACACAAGTACACAAATATGATTTTTCAAACCGTTATGGTTAGGCGTTGCCTGTAAATGTAGTTCAAATTTGAATTACGGTCATTAAATGGTTAGAAAATCATTTAAAAGTCTTTAAAATGTCAAATGACCGCTAGAATTTTCCAAATTTTCACAGTACAGTTGTAGTAGTGCACGTTAAACGTAGAACAAATTTTGAAGGCCGCAAGAGGAAGCTATCTCCCGTTCGTCATAAACATGCATTGTTCCCTCTCGGAACCATGAGCCTTCTAGTGAGTTGCTCCGGTTTGTGAGGGGTGTGTGTCTAAACTTTCGTCAAACATGCCAATTTTTTTACCACATCATCTTGGTGGCATGACATTACATCAACCAAGGTTTCATGTGTTTCTGATTTTTTGTTTAATTTTTTGGAATTAAAATGCCATGTCACTCCATGCATACATATGCATGTGTCCATGTCGTGAGACAAACATGTTCGAAAATTCCTTCTAATTTACTGCACATGGAATTAACACACACACACAAGTACACAAATATGATTTTTCAAACCGTTATGGTTAGCCGTTGCATGTAGATGTAGTTCAAATTTGAATTACGGTCATTAAATGGCTAGAAAATCACTTAAATGTCTTTAAAAGGTCAAATGACCCCTAGAATTTTCCAAAATTTCACATTACAGTTGTAGTAGGGCACGTTAAATGTAAAAAAATAATTGAAGGCCGTAAGAGGAAGTTATCTCCCGTTCGCCATCAAACATGCAATGTTCCCTCTCGGAACCACGAGCCTGCTAGTGAGGTGCTCACGTTTGTGAGGTGTGTGTGTCCAAACTTTCGTCAAACATGCCAATTTTTTTGACCACATCATCTTGGTGGCATGACATTACATCAACCAAGGTTTCATGTATTTCTGATTTTTTTTATATTTTGGAATTAAAATGCCATGTCACTTCATGCATACATATGCATGTGTCCATGTCGTGAGACAAATATCTTTGAAAATTTCTTCTAATTTACTGCACATGGAACTAACTCGCACACAAGTACACAAATATGATTTTTCAAACCTTTATGGTTAATCGTTGCATGTAGATGTAGTTCACATTTGAATTACGATCATTAAATGGCTAGAAAATCACTTAAATGTCTTTAAAAGGTCAAATGACCCCTAGAATTTTCTGAAATTTCACATTACAGTTGTATTAGTGACGTTAAACATAGAAAAAAAGTGAAGGCCGTAAGAGCAAATTATCTTCCGTTCGTCATCAAACATGCATTGTTCCCTCTCGGAACCACGCGCCTTCTAGTGAGTTGCTTCGGTTTGTGAGGGGTGTGTGTCCAAACTTTGGTTAAACATGCCAATTGTTTTACCACATCATCTTGGTGGCATGACATTACATCCACCAAGGTTTCATGTGTTTCTGATATTTTTTAAATTTTTTGGAATTAAAATGCCATGTCACTCCATGCATACATATGATGTGCCCATGCCGTGAGACCAATGTGTTTGAAAATTCCTTCTAATTTACTTCACATGGAATTAACTCGCACACAAGTACACAAATATGATTTTTCAAACCGTTATGGTTAGCCGTTGCATGTAGATGTAGTTCAAATTTGAATTATGGTCATTAAATGGCTAAAAATCACTTAAATGACTTTAAAAGGTCAAATGACCCGTAGAATGTTCCAAAATTTCACATTACAGTTGTAATAGTACACGTTAAATGTAGAAAAAAATAAAGGCCATAAGAGGAAGCTATCTCCCGCTCGTCATCAAACATGCATTGTTCCTTCACGGAACCACGAGCCTTCTAGTGAGTTGCTCCGGTTTGTGAGGGGTGTGTGTCCAAAGTTTCGTCAAACATGCCAATGTTTTTACCACATCATCTTGGTGGCATGACATTCCATCAACCAAGGTTTCATGTGTTTCTGATATTTTTTTAATTTTTTGGAATTCAAATGCCATGTCATTCCAAGCATACATATGATGTGTCCATGTCGTGAGACAAATATGTTTGAAAATTCCTTCTAATTTACTACACATGGAATGAACTCGCACACAAGTACACAAATATGATTTTTCAAACCATTATCGTTAGCCGTTGCATGTAGATGTAGTTCAAATTTGAATTACGGTCATTAAATGGCTACAAAATCAGTTAAGTGTCTTTAACAGGTCAAATGACCCCTAGAATTTTCCAAAATTTCACATTACAGTTGCAATAGTACATGTTAAACGTAGAAAAAATTTAAAGGCCGTAAGAGGAAGCTATCTCCCGCTCGTCATCAAACATGCATTGTTCCCTCTCGGAACCACGAGCCTTCTAGTGAGTTGCTCCGGTTTGTGAGGGGTGTGTGTCCAAAGTTTCGTCAAACATGCCAATTTTTTTAACACATCATCTTGGTGGCATGACATTACATCAACCAAGGTTTCATGTGTTTCTGATATTTTTTTAAATTTTTGGAATTAAAATGCCATGTCACTCAATGCATACATATGATGTGTCCATGTCATGAGACAAATATGTTTGAAAATTCCTTACTGCACATTGAATTAACTCGCACACAAGTACACAAATATGATTTTTCAAACTGTTATGGTTAGCCATTGCATGTAGATGTAGTTCAAATTTGAATTACGGTCATTAAATGGCTAGAAAATCACTTAAATGTCTTTAGAAGGTCAAATGACCCCTAGAATTTTCCAAAATTTCACATTACAGTTGTAATAGTGCACGTTAAACGTAGAAAAAAAATGAAAGGCCATAAGAGGAAGCTATCTCCTGCTCGTCATCAAACAAGCATTGTTCCCTCTCGGAACCACGAGCCTTCTAGTGAGTTGCTCCGGTTTGTGAGGGGTGTGTCCAAAGTTTCGTCAAACATGCCAAATTTTTTTACCACATCATCTTGGTGGCATGACATTACATCAACCAAGGTTTCATGTGTTTCTGATATTTTTTTTAAAATTTTCGAATTAAAAGGCCATGTCACTCAATGCATACATATGATGTGTCCATGTCATGAAACAAATATGTTTGAAAATTCCTTACTACACATTGAATTAAGTCACACACAAGTACACAAATATGATTTTTCAAGTTGTTATGGTTAGCCGTTGCATGTAGATGTAGTTCAAATTTGAATTACGGTCATTAAATGGCTAGAAAATCACTTAAATGTCTTTAAAACGTCAAATGACCCCTAGAATTGTCCAAAATTTCACATTACAGTTGTAATAGTATACGTTAAACGTAGAGAAAAATTAAAGGCCGCAAGAGGAAGCTATCTCCCGCTCGTCATCAAATATGCATTGTTCCCTCTTGGAACCACGAGCCTTCTAGCGAGTTGCTCCGGTTTGTGAGGGGTGTGTGTCCAAAGTTTCGTCAAACATGCCAATTTTTTTACCACATCATCTTGGTGGGATGACATTACATCAACCAAGGTTTCATGTGTTTCTGATTTTTTTTTAATTTTTTGGAATTAAAATGCCACGTCACTCCATGCATACATATGATGTGTCCATGTCGTGAGACAAATATGTTTGAAAATTCCTTCTAATTTACTGCACATGGAATTAACTCGCACACAAGTACACAAATATGATTTTTCAAACCGTTATGGTTAGCCGTTGCATGTAGATGTAGTTCAAATTTGAATTACGGTCATTAAATGGCTAGAAAATCACTTAAATGTCTTCAAAAGGTCAAACGACCCCTAGATTTTCCAAAATTTCACATTATAGTTGTAATAGTGCATGTTAAACGTAGAAAAAAATTAAAGGCCGTAAGAGGAAACTATCTCCCGCTCGTGATCAAACATGCATTGTTCCCACTCGGAACCACGAGCCTTCTAGTGAGTTGCTCCGGTTTGTGAGGGGTGTGTGTCCAAAGTTTCGTCAAACATGCCAATTGTTTTACCACATCATCTTGGTGGCATGACATTACATCAACCAAGGTTTCATGTGTTTCTGATATTTTTTGGAATTAAAATGCCATGTCACTCCATGCATACATATGCATGTGTCGATGTCGTGAGACAAATATGTTTGAAAATTCCTTCTAATTTACTACACATGGAATTAACTCGCACACAAGTACACAAATATGATTTTTCAAACCGTTATGGTTAGCCGTTGCATGTAGATGTAGTTCAAATTTGAATTACGGTCATTAAATGGCTAGAAAATCACTTAAATGTCTTTAGAAGGTCAAATGACCCCTAGAATTTTCCAAAATTTCACATTACAGTTGTAATAGTGCACGTTAAACGTACAAAAAAAAATGAAAGGCCATAAGAGGAAGCTATCTCCCGCTCGTCATCAAACATGCATTGTTCCCTCTTGGAACCACGAGCCTTCTAGTGAGTTGCTCCGGTTTGTGAGGGGTGTGTCCAAAGTTTCGTCAAACATGCCAATTTTTTTACCACATCATCTTGGTGGCATGACATTACATCAACCAAGGTTTCATGTGTTTCTGATATTTTTTTAAAATTTTCGAATTAAAAGGCCATGTCACTCAATGCATACATATAATGTGTTCATGTCATGAGACAAATATGTTTGAAAATTCCATACTGCACATTGAATTAACTCGCACACAAGTACACAAATATGATTTTTCAAACTATTATGGTTAGCCGTTGCATGTAGATGTAGTTCAAATTTGAATTACGGTCATTACATGGCTAGAAAATCACTTAAATGTCTTTAAAAAGTCAAATGACCCCTAGAATTTTCCAAAATTTCACATTACAGTTGTAATAGTATACGTTAAACGTAGAAAAAAATTAAAGGCCGCAAGAGGAAGCTATCTCCCGCTCGTCATCAAACATGCATTGTTCCCTCTCGGAACCACGAGCCTTCTAGTGAGTTGCTCCGGTTTGTGAGGGGTTGTGTCCAATGTTTCGTCAAACATGCCAATTTTTTTACCACATCATCTTGGTGGCATGACATTACATCAACCAAGGATTCATGTGTTTCTGATTTTTTTAATTTTTTGGAATTTAAATGCCACATCACTCCATGCATACATATGATGTGTCCATGTCGTGAGACAAATATGTTTGAAAATTCCTTCTAATTTACTGCACATGGAATTAACTCGCACACAAGTACACAAATATGATTTTTCAAACCGTTATGGTTAGTCGTTGCATGTAGATGTAGTTCAAATTTGAATTACGGTCATTAAATGGCTAGAAAATCACATAAATGTCTTTAGAAGGTCAAATGACCCCTAGAATTTTCCAAAATTTCACATTACAGTTGTAATAGTGCACGTTAAACGTAGAAAAAAAATGAAAGGCCATAAGAGGAAGCTATCTCTTGCTCGTCATCAAACATGCATTGTTCCCTCTCGGAACCACGAGCCTTCTAGTGAGTTGCTCCGGTTTGTGAGGGGTGTGTCCAAAGTTTCGTCAAACATGCCAATTTTTTTACCACATCATCTTGGTGGCATGACATTACATCAACCAAGGTTTCATGTGTTTCTGACATTTTTTTAAAATTTTCGAATTAAAAGGCCATGTCACTCAATGCATACATATGATGTGTCCATGTCATGAAACAAATATGTTTGAAAATTCCTTACTACACATTGAATTAAGTCACACACAAGTACACAAATATGATTTTTCAAGTTGTTATGGTTAGCCGTTGCATGTAGATGTAGTTCAAATTTGAATTACGGTCATTAAATGGCTAGAAAATCACTTAAATGTCTTTAGAAGGTCAAATGACCCCTAGAATTTTCCAAAGTTTCACATTACAATTGTAATAGTGCACGTTAAACGTAGAAAAAAATTAAAGGCCGTAAGAGGAAGCTATCTCCCGCTCGTCATCAAATATGCATTGTTCCCTCTCGGAACCACGAGCCTTCTAGCGAGTTGCTCCGGTATGTGAGGGGTGTGTGTCCAAAGTTTCGTCAAACATGCCAATTTTTTTACCACATCATCTTGGTGGCATGACATTACATCAACCAAGGTTTCAAGTGTTTCTGATTTTTTTAAATTTTTGGAATTAAAATGCCACATCACTCCATGCATACATATGATGTGTCCATGTCGTGAGACAAATATGTTTGAAAATTCCTTCTAATTTACTGCACTTGGAATTAACTCGCACACAAGTACACATATATGATTTTTCAAACCGTTATGGTTAGCCGTTGCATGTAGATGTAGTTCAAATTTGAATTACGGTCATTAAATGGCTAGAAAATCACATACATGTGTTTAGAAGGTCAAATGACCCCTAGAATTTTCCAAAATTTCACATTACAGTTGTAATAGTGCACGTTAAACGTAGAAAAAAAATGAAAGGCCATAAGAGGAAGCTATCTCCTGCTCGTCATCAAACATGCATTGTTCCCTCTCGGAACCACGAGCCTTCTAGTGAGTTGCTCCGGTTTGTGAGGGGTGTGTCCAAAGTTTCGTCAAACATGCCAATTTTTTTACCACATCATCTTGGTGGCATGACATTACATCAACCAAGGTTTCATGTGTTTCTGATATTTTTTTAAAATTTTCGAATTAAAAGGCCATGTCACTCAATGCATACATATGATGTGTCCATGTCATGAAACAAATATGTTTGAAAATTCCTTACTACACATTGAATTAAGTCACACACAAGTACACAAATATGATTTTTCAAGTTGTTATGGTTAGCCGTTGCATGTAGATGTAGTTCAAATTTGAATTACGGTCATTAAATGGCTAGAAAATCACTTAAATGTCTTTAGAAGGTCAAATGACCCCTAGAATTTTACAAAATTTCACATTACAATTGTAATAGTGCACGTTAAACGTAGAAAAAAATTAAAGGCCGTAAGAGGAAGCTATCTCCCGCTCGTCATCAAATATGCATTGTTCCCTCTCGGAACCACGAGCCTTCTAGCGAGTTGCTCCGGTTTGTGAGGGGTGTGTGTCCAAAGTTTCGTCAAACATGCCAATTTTTTTACCACATCATCTTGGTGGCATGACATTACATCAACCAAGGTTTCAAGTGTTTCTGATTTTTTTTAAATTTTTGGAATTAAAATGCCACATCACTCCATGCATACATATGATGTGTCCATGTCGTGAGACAAATATGTTTGAAAATTCCTTCTAATTTACTGCACATGGAATTAACTCGCACACAAGTACACATATATGATTTTTCAAACCGTTATGGTTAGCCGTTGCATGTAGATGTAGTTCAAATTTGAATTACGGTCATTAAATGGCTAGAAAATCACTTAAATGTCTTCAAAAGGTCAAATGACCCCTAGATTTTCCAAAATTTCACATTACAGTTGTAATAGTGCATGTTAAACGTAGAAAAAAATTAAAGGCCGTAAGAGGAAGCTATCTCCCGCTCGTGATCAAACATGCATTGTTCCCACTCGGAACCACGAGCCTTCTAGTGAGTTGCTCCGGTTTGTGAGGGGTGTGTGTCCAAAGTTTCGTCAAACATGCCAATTGTTTTACCACATCATCTTGGTGTCATGACATTACATCAACCAAGGTTTCATGTGTTTCTGATATTTTTTGGAATTAAAATGCCATGTCACTCCATGCATACATATGCATGTGTCCATGTCGTGAGACAAATATGTTTGAAAATTCCTTCTAATTTACTGCACATGGAATTAACTCGCACACAAGTACACAAATATGATTTTTCAAACCGTTATGGTTAGCCGTTGCATGTAGATGTAGTTCAAATTTGAATTACGGTCATTAAATGGCTAGAAAATCACTTAAATGTCTTTAGAAGGTCAAATGACCCCTAGAATTTTCCAAAATTTCACATTACAGTTGTAATAGTGCACGTTAAACGTAGAAAAAAATGAAAGGCCATAAGAGGAAGCTATCTCCTGCTCGTCATCAAACATGCATTGTTCCCTCTCGGAACCACGAGCCTTCTAGTGAGTTGCTCCGGTTTGTGAGGGGTGTGTCCAAAGTTTCGTCAAACATGCCAATTTTTTACCACATCATCTTGGTGGCATGACATTACATCAACCAAGGTTTCATGTGTTTCTGATATTTTTTTAAAATTTTCGAATTAAAAGGCGATGGCACTCAATGCATACATATGATGTGTCCATGTCATGAAACAAATATGTTTGAAAATTCCTTACTACACATTGAATTAAGTCGCACACAAGTACACAAATATGATTTTTCAAATTGTTATGGTTAGCTGTTGCATGTAGATGTAGTTCAAATTTGAATTACGGTCATTAAATGGCTAGAAAATAACTTAAATGTCTTTAAAACGTCAAATGACCCCTAGAATTTTCCAAAATTTCACATTACAGTTGTAATAGTATATGTTAAACGTAGAGAAAAATTAAAGGCCGCAAGAGGAAGCTATCTCCCGCTCATCATCAAATATGCATTGTTCCCTCTCGGAACCACGAGCCTTCTAGCGAGTTGCTCCGGTTTGTGAGGGGTGTGTGTCCAAAGTTTCGTCAAACATGCCAATTTTTTACCACGTCATCTTGGTGGCATGACATTACATCAACCAAGGTTTCATGTGTTTCTGATTTTTTTTAATTTTTTGGAATTAAAATGCCACGTCACTCCATGCATACATATGATGTGTCCATGTCGTGAGACAAATATGTTTGAAAATTCCTTCTAATTTACTGCACATGGAGTTAACATGCACACAAGTACACAAATATGATTTTTCAAACCGTTATGGTAGCCGTTGCATGTAGATGTAGTTCAAATTTGAATTACGGTCATTAAATGGCTAGAAAATCACTTAAATGTCTTCAAAAGGTCAAATGACCCCTAGAATTTTCCAAAATTTCACATTATAGTTGTAATAGTGCACGTTAAACGTAGAAAAAAATTAAAGGCCGTAAGAGGAAACTATCTCCCGCTCGTGATCAAACATGCATTGTTCCCACTCGGAACCACGAGCCTTCTATTGAGTTGCTCCGGTTTGTGAGGGGTGTGTGTCCAAACTTTCGTCAAACATGCCAATTTTTTTTACCACATCATTTTGGTGGCATGACATTACATCAACCAAGGTTTCATGTTTTTCTGATATTTTTTTATTTTTTGGAATTAAAATGCCATGTCACTCCATGCTTAATTGTGTCTTAGCCATTAGACCAATATTTTTGAAAATTCCTTCCAATTTACAAACATGGAATTAAATCGCACACAAGTACACAAATATGTGTTTTCAAACCGTTATGGTTAGCTGTTGCATGTACGTGTAGTTGAAATTTCAATTACAGTCATTAAATGGCTAAAAATCACTTAAATGTCTTACAAGGTCAAAGGACCCCTGAAATTTTCCAAAATTTGACATGACAGTTGTATTAGTACTAAAAAATTTCTCATACATTTAAAACAGCATCTGTTGCCACTTTATTCCAAATTCATCTTTCACAGCTAATAAAAAATATCTACAACATCGCACACATTTGTTTTCTACGAACCGTTTGCGACAAAAATATCTGGGTCTATTTAAGTCTCCCTCCTTAAGCTTCGTCGGCTCGTCTGCTCCAGTGCCGGCAACCCCCGAATCCACGAATCCCGATCCCCATTCCCGCACCCCTTCTTGCAAAGATGACGCCATGGAAACGCTTCGTGAAGGCCCGTACGGTGGCGGCGCCCCCCTCCCCGAGACGGCTGCAGCAGTTGCTGCGACGGTGGCTGCAAACGCTGAGAGCGCTCGAGCTGCCGTCCGTGCCGCCGATGTCGCCCTGGCCCGGGTCGAGGCCATCCACGCCAAGATATTCCAGGCCACCCACGTCTGAAAAGGCGGCGGCGGCCATGGAGCACCTGCTTCCTCATGAGGTCGCCGAGCGGGAGCTGGAGATGCAGGAGGCGGCGGAGATCGAGGAGCACCGGGAGGAGGAGTTGCGCATGGCCGAGGTCGAGGTAGAGAAGAGTCTGTCCATCGAGGAATCGGCAGTGGAGTACCAACGTGAGCTCTGTCGCAGCCACTACTACGAGTGCTACAACCTTGAGGGCGGTGCCGAGGACGAGGACGAGGACGCGGTCGACTTCAGTAGGGGGGACGCCGAGTCCACCAATGGCGGCATGTCGCCAGGACAAGTCATCGACGTCTCATCTCACACCGGCGGTGCATAGGCCGGCGCGGCAGCAGATTTGTTAAAATTATGCATACTTAGGCTTTGTTTTTAATGATGGTCTTTTGTTAGAGCAATGTTTAGGTCAACTGGCTCTGTTAAATTACTAAAATTGCTCGATTCAGTAAGTGTGGTCTGTCTGCTGTACGCTCTTTTGTGTGCCCAAATTAGCAAGTGATGTAAAATTATGCAATGACGTACCTCAGGAAATTTCCACCAAAATTTGAATTATCAAACTCATCCCATGCGCGTAAAGCAGAAGAATCGTTTGTGATGCACACAATCGTTCAAAGTGAATGGTCTGGCGGCACCGCGTGTGAAAGTTTCCCTCCACATTTCCAAAAGTTTGGCCTACCGCCAAAATATCTACCCCCGCCCCCTCCCCCCTTCCCCACCCCCTTTTCTCCCCGGCCACAAGTCAGATTTCCCCTGTTTCCTCCTTCCTTCCTTCCTTCCTAAGCTATAGCCGCTTCCTCGCTCTCGCCATCTCGCATCCTACCGCCGGGGTCGCCATGGTCTTCTTCAAAGACCTCTCTAGCGGTTCCTCCTCTGGCGATGACTCCTTCACCACCCGGGTATGCCTCTCTTCTCTCTCTCAGGCTATGACTTGGAATGAAGGATTTTTACCCGGCAGTCGATTTGAGTCATTTCTTCCTCTTGTATCTCCCTAGGACCATCAGTGGCAACGAATGGAGCGGGGTGGCTGAAGATCTATCTGCTCGTTGTCACCATTAATCTCCATGCGTGAAGCTAGTTGCGTTTGAATCTGTGGACAGTGGGAGGAAGTTTCTGGCATGTGCAGAGAAGGTTAGACCCTCTTTTGTTGTTACAAATCATTTGTTAGATGTGATTCAGACACTGTCACGGTCCCAACCCATTCATACCACGCCTTCAACCAAACACATCCTAAGACAGTGTAACAGTTTGTACCTAGTATCTTAAATTGTTACCATCTCATCAGCGGTGCCATTAGAAAATTATTTGGCACCGCTTCAGTAGTTTGTAGAGCCAACTTTGGTCCACACATCCGAGCAGCCAAGCAGTAAAATACTAAATCTTTATGGCACGACGGAACTGGGCATCGGAGCAACTACGTGCTCCAGAGTCCGGGTCCCTGATTTTTTTCCGCTGCATCAGCTCGCCAGTGCAGGGCACCGGTGCGAGATGTAGCAACAGTTGTCTTTACTCCAGTTTTGGCATATATAGTGGACGGCCTTAGTGCTATTAGTTCTATGTTACTAAATTTGTGCATGTACACACCTGTTAGTATCAATTTGCTGTCATCCAAACAGAGTCGCTATGCTGTTGCAGTTATATTTACCTTCCTCATAAAATGTTCACTTTGTTATTTATTGTACATGAGTAAGAACTTGCAGCGTTGTTATATTTAATTATAGCTTCTGATGTTCCAGAATTTGGTTGTTGTGTCAGTAGCAATTAATTCATTTGCACATTGATCTTTTTGAGAAGATATGTCACAATTAACATGTTTCTTCAGTTTTTCAAAATAAGCATTGGTGATTTTCTATGTTTCTATAAACCCATTCCCCCTATAATTGTTATTGATCTAGTTTTAAATATTATAGGATGAACGGAAGTGTTCTTACTTGGAGTGGGTTGATCAAGAGTGGCCACAGTCTTTGAAGATGTGCCTAGCGAAGCTCTGGAGCATGTGTGAGAAAGAGAACAGACGTAGGCTTAGAGAAACTGTTGTCAACGCTGAAGAATATTTGAAGATGCGGGATAAAAAGTTGAAGGTGGAGAATGAGCTTGATTTTTTAAATCAGACTTTGCTAAGATGGTGTTGGAGGAGGCACTTTCCTAGTTGGCCCGTGCAAAACAGGTTCTTACTGAACTGAAAACAGAGGTGGATAAGACGAGCCTGGATGATCTCGATTAGGGAAATAAATATATTGTTCTAATATTGTTCTTATGAAGTTGAACAATCTATATGTTGTACTGTGTTGTTTTCATGTAGCTATCGTACTGTGATGTTATAATATATTTATGTGTCTGATATGAAATTGGCAAACAGCTGTTCGATATGAAATGTGAATTTGAGTAATACTGGAATTATTAATTGTAAACTAATAAACCTGCTAAATGTGTCATGGAACTTTGCAAACGGTTCTAGCAGTAAAAGCGCTTGTGATGGATAGCCCAATGCCACACAGTTTTCTTCATCAAATCGTGTGTGATGTAGTTGATAAAAGAAAACAGTTAACCAAGGCAGAGTGTGTGTGATAGTTACACCTTTCGCACACAAGCGTAGACATAAAACTGTGTGGGATGTACATACAAACGGAAATGTTTTCCCTGGATTGACTGTATGGGATGTACATAAGAACAGAAACATATTCCTTGGATTGACTGTGTGTGATATACATACGAACAGAAACATTTTCCCAGGATTGACTATGTGGGATGTACATAAGAACAGAAACGTATTCCTTGGATTGACTATGTGTGATATACATACCTACGGAAATGTTTTTCTGGGATTCACTATGTGGGATGTACATACCTACGGAAATGTTTTTCTGGGATTCACCGTGTGGGATGTACATACCTACGGAAATGATTGGGTTTCGATGCCTCGCCCGATCGCACACGGCCCCAGCCTGTGTCCCAGGAGGGCCTATTGAAGGAAATGTGCCCTAGAGGCAATAATAAAGTTATTATTTATTTCCTCATATCATGATAAATGTTTATTATTCATGCTAGAATTGTATTAACCAGAAACATAATACATGTGTGAATACATAGACAAACATAGTGTCACTAGTATGCCTCTACTTTACTAGCTCGTTAATCAAAGATGGTTGAGTTTCCTAGCCATGGACAAGAGTTGTCATTTGATTAACGGGATCACATCATTAGGAGAATGATGTGATTGACTTGACCCATTCCGTTAGCTTAGCACTTGATCGTTTAGTATGTTGCTATTGCTTTCTTCATGACTTATACATGTTCCTATGACTATGAGATTATGCAACTCCCGTTTACCGGAGGAACAATTTGTGTGCTACCAAACATCACAATGTAAATGGGTGATTATAAAGGTGCTCTACAGGTGTCTCCAAAGGTACTTGTTGAGTTGGCGTATATCGAGATTAGGATTTGTCTCTCCAATTCTCGGAGAGGTATCTCTGGGCCCACTCAGTAATACACATCACTATAAGCCTTGCAAGAATTGTAACTAATGAGTTAGTTGCGGGATGATGTATTACTGAACAAGTAAAGAGACTTGCTGGTAACGAGATTGAACTAGGTATTGAGATACCGACGATCGAATCTTGGGCAAGTAACATACCGATGACAAAGGGAACAACGTATGTTGTTATGCGGTTTGACCGATAAAGATCTTCGTAGAATATGTGGGAGCCAATATGAGCATCCAGGTTCTGCTATTGGTTAATGGCCGGAGACATGTCTCGGTCATGTCTACATAGTTCTCGAACCCGTAGGGTCCGCACGCTTAAAGTTTGGTGACGATCGGTATTATGAGTTTTTGTGTTTTGATGTACCGAAGGTAGTTCGGAGACCCGGATATGCTCACGGACATGACGAGGGGTCTCTAAATGGTCGAGACATAAAGATCGATATATTGGATGACTATGTTCGGACACCGGAAGTGTTTCGGGAGGTTTCGGACATTTACCGGAGTACCGGGGGGTTACCGGAACCCCCGGGGAGTATATTGGGCCTAATGGGCCTTAGTGGGAGAAGAGGAGGGGCGGCTAGGGCAGCCGCGCGCCCCTCCCCCTCTAGTCCGAATTGGACAAGGAGGGGGGGCGGCGCCCCCCTTTTTCCTTCTCCTCCTCTCTCCCTTCCTTCCCTTCTCCTACTCCAACAAGGAAAGGAGGAGTCCTACTCCCGGTGGGAGTGGGACTCCCCCCTTGGCGCGCCCTCCTTGGCCGGCCGCCTCTCCCCCCTTGCTCCTTTATATACGGGGGCAGGGGGCACCTCTAGACACACAAGTTGATCTGTTGATCTCTCCCAGCCGTGTGCGGTGCCCCCTCCACCATATTCCACCTCGGTCATATCGTAGCGGTGCTTAGGCGAAGCCCTGCGTCGGTAGCAACATCATCACCGTCATCACGCCGTCGTGCTGACGGAACTCTCCCGTGAAGCTCTGCTGGATCGGAGTTCGCGGTACGTCATCGAGCTAAACGTGTGCTGAACTCGGAGGTGCCGTACGTTTGGTACTTGATCGGTCGGATCGTGAAGACGTACGACTACATCAACCGCGTTGTGCTAACGCTTCCGCTTTCGGTCTACGAGGGTACATGGACAACACTCTCCCCTCTCGTTGCTATGCATCACCATGATCTTGCGTGTGTGTAGGAATTTTTTTTGAAGTTACTACGTTCCCCAACAATGGTATCTGAGCCAGGATTATGCGTAGATGTTATATGCATGTCGGAGTAATGGGCCACGGGTAGCTTAACCCGAGTCCCTGAACCTTTCAAGACATCGGGGCCGGCTGCGCCCCTCAGGACATCAAGATGAAGCGCTGCCTTCTGATGGCCGGCTGGCCCAAGCGGCCGGCTGCCAGAAGGCGGCTAAGCTCCAGAAGGCGGCACCAAGACGGGCCGACTCCTTGCAGGCGGCCTCCAGAGAGGCCGGCTCCTAGTAGTCGGCCCGCGGCGCCCTCAAAGTCTGCGCCACCGTTAAGAAGACAAGACAGGGTGTGGCTACAGTGTAGTCCATCACCCCCATATCCAGGGACGGGCGTGGCAACAGTGCTCCGTACAGGCGGAGATCTCTGCCCGGTGCGGCACTGTTGCCACTCCGCCCTTGACGTCACTCCTGTCAGGCGGTGCCCTGCCCCCACGATGGCCTGTCGGTACAGCCTGCAGGCGGCGGGCCCTACCAGGCAGCGAGAGCCCGGAAGACGGCGGAAGCCTGACCAGTCGGATCTGAGGGAGGCCGGCTTCCAAAAGGCGACCCGTTCCTTCCTCGGGACCCGTGCGCCATTAACCAGATGAGACACGGTGTGGCTACAATGATCTCCCACCAGGCGGCGGGTGAGGGAGTCCTGGACTAAGGGGTCCTCGGGCGTCTGGCCTGTTACTCATTGGGCTGGACTGATGGACTATGAAGACATGAAGACTAAAGACTATACCCGTGTCCGGATTCGACTCTACTTGGCGTAGAAGGCAAGCTAGGCGATTGACTATGAAGATTCCCTCTTATGTAACCGACCTCATGTAAACCCTAGATCTCTCTGGTGTCTATATAAACCAGAGAGCATAGTCCGGATAGGACAGATTCATTACCATCTGCTCATAGGCTAGACTTCTAGGGTTTAGCCATTACGATCTCGTGGTAGATCAACTTTTGTAACACTCATATTCATCAAGATCAATCAAGCAGGAAGTAGGGTATTACCTCCATAGAGAGGGCCCGAACCTGGGTAAACATCGTGTCCCCCGTCTCCTGTTACCATCGATCCTAGACGCACAGTTCGGGACCCCCTACCTGAGATCCGCCGGTTTTGACACCAACATTGGTGCTTTCATTGAGAGTTCCACTGTGCCATCGACGAAAGGTTTGATGGCCCCTTCAATCGTCAGTGATGACGTGATCCAGGGAGAAACCTTCCTCCCCGGACAGATCTTTGTATTCGGTGGCTTCATACTGCAGGCCAATTCGCTTGGCCATCTGGAGCAGATCGATAGCTACGCCCCTGGCCATCAGGTCAGATTCGGAAGCCTGAACTACGTCGCAGACATCCGTGAAGACTTGATCTTCGACGGATTCGAGACCGCGGCAACCGCTCCCCTTCGCCCCGATGAACATGGCTTAAACCGGTCATCGGGCCGCATCCAGGAGATAGCTCCTGTAACAACTCTGGCCTTAGATCCGGAGCAGATCAAGTCGTCCGAAGATTGGAAACTCAACCCCATCACGGGGGCTACCAATTCGGAGGCGTTGGAGCCGCATGCAGATTCCACTTCGTACGATACTGGCATCAACGGAACCCCGGACTTGTCTTCGGTATTGAGTTCCGAACCCTGCGAGCCCGCGGATACCGAACTCGATTGGCTATCGATCTTCATGTTTAGCGCCGCGGATATCTTCCAACACTCGCCCATGGGCGACCTACTAAACTCACTAAAAAACCTATCCCTGGCAGACGGCTCGTCGCTGAACTATGTTCGGTTCGACCTTACGGCGGATGATGGAGAATTTTGCTTCCCACCCACCACCCACTTCATAGCCACCGCCGAAGACCCAACCAACACGCCTAACCCCTGCACCGAAGACATCGACAGTCTGGATGACGATGAGGGGCAAAGCCAGAGCTTACTATTCGCTAGACACGGGGCGACCACTTCCTGGTATGACGTGTGTATGGCAGACACACCCAACGACGATCTCGACGATGACAAGGAGGATCCAGTCAAGGATAAGCCTCCTGGTACACAGTCCAAACACCGGCGCCCCCGGCGCCACTCTCAGTTACGTCACTCAAGAGAAAACAATACCAGCATCGGAGGTGATAATACTCCGGACAACAAAGACCCTGTTGAGACAGGATCCGAACAGGAGGACCAGGAAAGCGGACATGATAGCCCTAATGAACAGGCCACCTACAGAGACTCGGAGGATAGTAATTATCTTCCACTCTCGGAGGAAGAAGAGAGCCTCGGCAACGAGAAATTCATCGTGCCTGAGGAACCTCTAGAACAGGAGCGCTTTAAACGCCGGCTCATAGCCACTGCAAGGAGCCTAAGGAGGAAGCAGCTGCAGCTTCAAGTAAGACAAGATTCGCTCAACGATAGATGGACCGAAGTCCTGGCCGCCGAAGAATACAGTCTTAGCGTCCCAGACAAAAGCCACCGCAACAGTAGGCGGCTCCCTCAACAAGATGGTAAAGCTTTGGAGCCCACACCACCATCGAATAAGCCGGTAGGCCGACCACAGTTCGGTCCGGGCAAAGCAGCAGCCCCTGCAGAGCACCATACCAACCCATCCGGCCGTCGAAGCAAGAATAAAGAAGCTCGGGGGAACACTCGCGACATCCAACAAGACCTAGAGGGTAGAGCAGGACACACAAAATCAACACACAGATCGCGGAGACATGCCCCGGCCAGTAATAACGGTTATATATTCGGACACAACAGACCCGAGCACGCTCGATCCGAAAACCGTAAGCGGAGTCCGCCGGAGGTGCTTCACAGTGTGGCCCAACATAGAGGAGCACACACCCTCTTTGCTTCACCAACGAGGTAATGGAGCATGAATTTCCAAACGGGTTTAAACCCATCAACATCGAATCATACGATGGAACAACAGATCCAGCAGTATGGATTGAGAATTACCTCCTCCATATCCACCTGGCTCGCGGAGACGACCTTCATGCCATTAAATACTTGCCTCTCAAGCTTAAGGGGCCAGCACGGTACTGGCTAAACAGTCTGCCAGAAAATTCTATTGGCAGCTGGGAAGACTTGGAAGATGCCTTTCGTGACAACTTCCAAGGAACATATGTCCGGCCACCAGATGCCGATGACTTAAGTCATATTGTCCAACAACCCGACGAGTCAGCCAGGGAACTCTGGACTAGGTTCCTAGTCAAAAAGAACCAAATCGTCGACTGTCCGGATGCGGAAGCCCTCGCGGCCTTCAAACATAGCGTCCGGGATGAATGGCCAGCACGTCACCTCGGCCAGGAAGGACCTAAATCCATGACAGCCCTTACCACTCTAATGACTCGCTTTTGTGCGGGAGAAGACAATTGGCTCACTCGCAGA
Source organism: Triticum aestivum (assembly GCF_018294505.1). Lineage (NCBI taxonomy): Eukaryota > Viridiplantae > Streptophyta > Magnoliopsida > Poales > Poaceae > Triticum > Triticum aestivum. The sequence continues at coordinate 412,505,038 of NC_057802.1, read as the reverse complement.
AGCAACAACGCCAGCGACCCGGGCACTTCCGAAATCCGAGACGGCAACGGCAAGCCACGACTAAATGAGCATAACAGTCGCATCAACAACGAAAGATTGCATGACACAGCGGTCAACGCCGGATTTCACAATCCGAAACCCGGCCAACGGAAGAAGCCATTTAAGGCAAACAGGACGGACCATCCGCCCTTGACAGGATATTGGACCGACCTTGTCAGATTCACGGCCACCCTGATAAGCCAGCTAATCATACCAACAGAAACTGTTGGGTCTTCAAGCAGGCAGGCAAGCTTAATGCCGAATACAAGGGGAGAAGTCCACCAAGCAATAAAGATGACGACAAGGCTCGCCAGCCGAACACAGGGGCCAGAAGTAGTTTCCTTCCGACGTTCGACCACTACCGGAGCAGAAATAGCAGTTCGGCTTCCGCCACCCACCCACTATGACGGCAGGTTTCACACCACGCGTACATCACTACGCGCTCAAGATACCATGGGCATCGGTGGAAGCACAATACGGACAACCCTGCGAACATTCCCGTAACGCTTTTTTATCCATTTTCTTTATTTTCCTTTATTATAAACAGGTGACCGACAGGACTGCATATACAACGGACTCTGTCAGAGTTCAGATCCGTACAGTCACCTAAGGGGTTACTTCAGTCAAGAACTCCCCTCCCAGAGGACGGGCGATGCAGACGTGCGACAGGAGGTCCAAAACATCTTTTTGTAGACCGCACTCTTTATTTTTGAGCCTGTACTATGCCTTTTTCCTCCGTTCCCGACCCCGAGCACGTCAAATAGCCGGATTGTGGTTTTCTCTTCTTTATATATATGAATTTATCATTGGCTTATTGCTCCACTCCCAGTAAACTTCATCCGAATTAATCTTCTATACTCTTTTTTCAATGAGTACGGCCGTAACGGCGGTGTTACAAGACGCACCTCGGCATAACCTGCCAGGGGCTCAGTATGGGAAAAATGAGTCACCAGTAAAAGCCCGAATAGCTCTATAGCGTACTTCGGCGTCGCAAGTTTGGCCTTATATGCATCAGCTCCAAATCATTGTCTTTGGTCAATAGTTGGGTTGCCCGGCTCCTGTGCTTGCTACCCTACGTTCCGGTCTATCGGCTAGGGTAGTAAAGGGAGAACTACTGCGATTGTGCCCTGGCTTTGACCGGATGAGCACCTTAGTAGAGAAAGCCGAAAACTGACTGTCATGATGCGGCGAGAGCTGGTCAACCACTTGACGACTTATTCGAATCTTTAGCGATTCTCCGTGTTACACGAAGGATCTTTTTTTAGATCAAAACATCTAAGGCACCGTATTATAATACGCCGCATACATACCAGGGGCTATGTCGTAGCCCCACCATAAAACTCCCATGGCTAAGTGAAAGTGTTAATGCCCTATAGTCAGATTGCCTGGTTCGCCGCATTATCACGTACTTTATGGACCAAGATGTTGGATAAAGAGTGATTCAATGCTTTTCCGAACACCCCTGTATTTCCTACGAGGGGGATGAAGCCGACGACGGAAAACTTTCAGATTATACTAAAACGGCCGCACAGGAGGAATTCAAGCTTTTACACAAAATATAAATAGACTAACTATAAAGTTTGAAATACACCCCGCAGGTGGAATTGTGCGAAGTTAACAAAGTTTGTCGAGACTGATAAGCAGGAAAAAACGAAAGATAAAACGGTGGAGTCGGCGGCGCCGGTTGGTGGAGCGGCCGGCTGGTCGGTCTCCGCTTGGTCACCCTCAGCAGCAGTCGGCTCGCTTGTGCGTGGCTCGTTGTTGGAGACGTGGTCAAGCTGGGGCTGGCTGTCCGCTTCAACCTCTGGTGCTTCCTCTTCACTTTCCTCATCCTCCTCGTCTTCTCCCTCGTCGCTGGAGTCGATCACTTCGGCCGAGTCCTCACCATCCTCTGGGTTCAGCCCGAACCACTCTTGTGGCACCTCGGCACCATTCTTAGCCAGCTCCGGGACGAAGATGCTAGTGTTGGTGTACTCGGCGATCGCCGCGGCATGCTTGACAAGATCATGCTCCACCGCCACCAGCTCCTCCTGGGCCTCCTGTCGAAACGTGGTCAACTGGGCTAGATTTAGCCCAGGGTACCATGCCTTGACGAACTCCAAGGCCTAGCGTGCTCCAGCCCGGGCCGAGGAGCCCTTCCAGGCCTCAAGACGGTCGGCCGCCACCTCCAGCCAGTCGGCAGTCCAGCTGGGAGTGCGCGGAGCTGGCATGTCTGGCCAGAGGGCGGAGATGGCCTGCGCCCCGACACGCTGAAGACGGCGCATCATCCGATGAGCCGGCCGAAGACGGGCCTGGATGCTGAGAAGTTGTTCGCTGAGGGTCCGGGGGGCGTTGGCAGCAATCTGCGCACCTTCTGCCCTCCGCTCTTCGCGGTCAGCCTCAATGGCCTGATTGGCGGCGCCAGAGTGATCGGGGAAGAAGTCTGCTCAAATAGAAAGCAGAAGAGCCAAAGTTAGAAGCAAGAAGCCGACTCGATCAGCAGCCGGCAGCTCATGGAAAGAAAAAGGCTTACCGTCAACCATGTCTTCAATCTTGCCGAAGCCGGCAGTCAGCAATACCTCCTTGTCGGTCCAGGCGGAGCGCTCGGTCTCGAACTCGGCAAGAAGATTGGACTCCTTCACCTCCGCCTCCTTCTAGGCTTTCTTGAGAAGCTCCGCCCGCTCTGCCAGTTGCGTGGTCAGCCGGTCACGCTCCTGGGTCAGCTTGTCACAGTCCACCTCCTTGGCGTGCAAGGCGGTGTTGGCTTCACCCAGCTGCTGCAGGACGACGTTCGCCTCTGCAAAAGTAGAGGAAGAAAAAACATCAACAATCAACAAGGAAGAAGTACAGTTGCCGGGGAGATCCGGCCCGACTGCTCAACAGTCGGCTCGAATCTCGGGGACTACAGCCCGCGGGTGTGCTGTCGCGCCCCCGCAGAGAAAGAAGTTATCAACGATCAGCAAAGAGGAAGAACAGTTGCCGGGGAGATCCGGCCCGACTGCTCAGCAGTCGGCCCGAATCTCGGGGACTACAGCCCGCGGGTGCGCCAGCGCGCCCCCGCAGAGAAAGAAAACGAAGACTTACTCCGGCTTTCTGACAAGTCGGCAGCCCGCCGGTCCAGCTCTCGGACAATAGAGTTGAAGGCGACCGCGCGGAGGTTGTGATAGTCCTATAATGAAGATAGCAGATGAAGTTAGCACTCGGAGCTTGTCAGTTAAAGTTCTGAGCCGCCTGCTCGGTAACCGGCCCGAAACTCGGGGGCTACACCCAGTGGGTGCGCTGGCGCGCCCCCATAGAGAAATACAAAAATTAAAGATGCAGAAGCAAGAAGTATACCCGGATGGCTGCTCGCGACTCCAGGAACGCCTGGTTGCACCGCTTCAGGGCGTCGGCTTCAGCTCAAAGTTTGCCTTGGACATCCAGGATCGCTTGGTTCAAAGGGCCCGTCCCGCTTCCCCGCACCCAATCAGCGGGCGCGGTGTTGGTCGCCTCGGCGTCCGGGATCGAAGAGCTCGCGGCACCGACTTCCAGCGGGTGTGGCGCCGAAGCCGCCTTTGCAAACTGGCGGTGCGATGGTGTGCGGACCTCGGGAGTCGGGCCCGTCACCATCTCGCCTTCGGCTGGTGGCACTGGCAGGTCGGCCGGCTGCTTGTCCCGCGCTCCCTTAGACGGCGGTGGTGGAGGCACGACTACGTCCAGCATGACGACGTCGCCGCCTTCCCTCTCCATGATCGGGTGCTCATCGCCGGCACCCCTAGTCGGCGCCACAAACTCTGGTGGTGGCGGCGGGGAGTTCAGAGGGACGATGAATAACGCCGACTGACGGTGCGCGGCTTCTTCAGCCTGCTCCTTCGCTGCGGCGGCAGCCTCGGCCTCCGCCAGCGTCTTCAACACGGCGGCCTCTGCCTTGTCTGCCTCTGCCTTCTCCTTGCGCGCGGCTTCCTGCTCCTCGCGCGCCTCCCGCACGTTTCACTCCTGCGCCTCCCGGAGGTCGGCGGCCGGATCGATTCGCCGGGTGGTGGTGGAGGTCTTCGCCGACCCAATGACGGAGGCGGCGGCCGACTTCTCAAGAGAGAGCGGAGCCCTAAGTCAAGAAATACGAAGAAAGGAAGCTCAGAAAGAATCGACAAGAAAGGAAAGCACAAGAAAAGATACTTACGCCGACACCATGGGAGGCGCCTCCGGGAGCTTCTGAAATTTGGCTGCCTTCGCAGTGGCCTCCTTCCGCCTAGTCGCGGCGGTCGGGTTCTTGGCCTTCTTCGGCGCACTGCCGAACAAGGCGGCGCCCTGTTTACGCTTTCGCGTGCCGCCTCGAGCAGTCGACTCGGTGGAGGGGCCCACATCTGCCTTGCCGGCGCCTCGTGAAGGGCGTGGCTCGTCCTCCTCCTCCTCGAAGTCGTCCGACCACGTCTCGACGCCGCCCCCTTCTTCGGAGCCGCCTGCTCCGTAGGCGCCGCCTGTGGCGTCATCTTCCAGGGCGGCCGCCCCCAAGTCGGGGTCATCCACGTCGCTCATAGCTCGGTCCGGTGCATAGGGGCCATCCGCTCCCACAACAGCGGCCGTCGCCTCAGACATATAGATCTGTTTCAAAAAGCAAGAGGCCGACTATTCGAAACAACAAGGCAGAATCAAGATGAAGTTCTGAAGGGAGAAAATATCGAAGTACTTACGGCAGGCGGCGGGTCCGCGCGGGAGTACGGCTGCTTGCCGAATTGCCAGGACCCCTCCAGCTTGAGGTCAGAGATCTTGTTCACCAAGTTCGCCACTTCAGCAGCCAGCATCTCCTTGGTGCTCAGTCGGCACGGGTCGCGATGGCCGCTCATCCGGCTGATCAAGTGAGGCCGGCCTTAGAGCGGGAGAACCCGGCGCGCGACAAAGGCGACCAGCAAGTCAGACGCCTTGAGGCCTTCGGCTTCGGTCAGCACCCGGAGTCGGCTGATGGCGGCGGCGCCGTCTGCTGACACAGGCTTTGGCTTGTAGCCCCAGTTAGCCCGGGGCTCAGCTGGTGGGCCGGCTTCATAGGTCGGCAGGTTGATGAAGTCGACGGCCGGTTCGACATTCTCCACATAGAAGTAAGATTGCTGCCACATCTTGACCGACTGTGGCAGCTTGATGGCGGGGAAGCCGTTCTTCGGCGACGGCCGGCGCACCGCGACGAAGGCACCACACTGGGCCGCCTTCTCCTTGGCGGAGGTGCCCAGTTTGGTGTAAAAGAACGCTCCCCACAACTCGATGGTGGGGAGGATGCCGAGGTAGCCTTTGCAGATCATGACGAAGGCGGACAGAAGCATCACAGTGTTGGGCGTGATGTGATGTGGTTGGAGATGGAAGAACTCGAGGAACGAACGGAGAAAGCCGCTCGCCGGCAGGCCGAAGCCACGGATGAAGTGCGAGCGGAAGACGACCCGCTCGCTCTCCCCCGGCGCCGGCGAAATCTCCCCCGCAGGAGGCACGTGCACCTTCACGAAGACCGCACCGGGAAGGCACCGTGTGTCACGAAGAAAGGCGATGTGGTCCTCGTTGACATTCAAACCGTCCCAGTCTCCTCCCCGCTCGCGCGCCATGGAGAGCTCGACGAGGAAAATGGCGCGACGGGGGAACTGGGGATCGGTGCTGGGCCAAGAGGGCTCGGGGCGGAAGGGCTCGACAAAGATGAGCCGCGGCTGCGCTCCGGCGTGGCTCGGGGGCGCTGCGGCGAGAGGAGGGAGAAGGAGACGAGAAGGGGACAGAAGGGCGCGCGTGCTCTGCCGCTCCCCCTCCTCCCCCTACTTATAGCCAGTGGGCTATGAAGCCGAGGGGGCGGGGCGTGGGATCATGGGATTAATTGTGCCCACGACCCCACGTCCCCACGTTTATCGCATGAGTTACTACGTGCAGTAACTCCGCGAAGAAGCTCAACCGGCGGCCTCGACCGCAGCGGATCCGCTCGGGTGGCGAGGCCCGGTAGTGGCGGGCTGATACGTCTCCAACGTATCTATAATTTTTGATTGTTCCATGCTATATTATATTTTGTTTTGGACATTATTGGGCTTTATTATACACTTTTATATAATTTTTGGGACTAACCTATTAACCGGAGGCCCAGCCCAGAATTGCTGTTTTTGCCTATTTCAGAGTTTCGCAGAAAAAGAATATCAAACAGAATCCAAACGGAATGAAACCTTCGGGAACGTGATTTTCGGAACGAACGTGATCCAGAGGACTTGTACCCTATGTCAAGAAAGCTACCAGGAAGGCACGAGGTAGGGGGGCGCGCCTACCCCCCGGGCGCGCCCTCCACCCTCATGGGCCCCACGTTGCTCCACCGACGTACTTCTTCCTCCTATATATACCTACGTACCCCCAAACTACCAGATACGGAGCCAAAAACCTAATTCCACCACCGCAACCTTCTGTACCCGTGAGATCCCATCTTGGGGCCTTTTCCGGAGCTCTGCCGGAGGGGGCATCGATCACTGAGGGTTTCTACATCAACACCATAGCCTCTTCGATGATGTGTGAGTAGTTTACCTCAGACCTTCGGGTCCATAGTTATTAGCTAGATGGCTTCTTCTCTCTTTTTGGATCTCAATACGATGTTCTCCCCCTCTCTTGTGGAGATCTATTCGATGTAATCTTCTTTTGCGGTGTGTTTGTTGAGACCGATGAATTGTGGGTTTATGATCAAGTTTATCTATGAACAATATTTGAATCTTCTCTGAATTCTTTTATGTATGATTGGTTATCTTTGCAAGTCTCTTCGAATTATCAGTTTGGTTTGGCCTACTAGATTGATCTTTCTTGCAATGGGAGAAGTGCTTAGCTTTGGGTTCAATCTTGCGGTGTCCTTTCCCAGTGACAGTAGGGGCAGCAAGGCACGTATTGTATTGTTGCCATCGAGGATAACAAGATGGGGTTTATATCATATTGCATGAGTTTAACCCTCTACATCATGTCATCTTGCTTAAAGCGTTACTCTGTTCTTACGAACTTAATACTCTAGATGCATGTTGGATAGTGGTCGATGTGTGGAGTAATAGTAGTAGATGCAGGCAGGAGTCGGTCTACTTGTCTTGGACGTGATGCCTATATACATGATCATACCTAGATATTCTCATAACTATGCTCAATTCTGTCAATTGCTCAACAGTAATTTGTTCATCCACCATAATACTTATGCTCTTGAGAGAAGCCACTAGTGAAGCCTATTGCCCCCGGGTCTATTTTCCATCATATTAATCTCCCAACAACAAGCTATTTCTGGCGCCGTCTTTATTTTGCTTTCTTTACTTTGCATCTTTATCATAAAAATACCAAAAATATTATCTTATCATATCTATCAGTTCTCACTCTCGTAAGTGACCATGAAGGGATTGACAACCCCATTATTGCGTTGGTTGCGAGGCTTTATTTGTTTGTGTAGGTGCGAGGGACTCGTGCGTGGCTTCCTACTGGATTGGTACCTTGGTTCTCAAAAACTGAGGGAAATACTTACGCTACTTTGCTGCATCACCCTTTCCTCTTCAAGGGAAAACCAACGCAGTGCTCAAGAGGTAGCAAGAAGGATTTCTGGCGCCGTTGCCGGGGAGTCTATGCAAAAGTCAACATACCAAGTACCCATCACAAACCCTTATCTCCCGCATTACATTATTTGCCATTTGGCGCTCGTTTTCCTCTCCCCCACTTCACCTTTTGCCGTTTAATTCGCCCCTCTTCCGTTCGATCTTGTGTTACCATGTGCCTTCTATTTGCTTGCATCTTTGCTTGCTAAAAATCTATTGATATGGATCCACTTAAGGTGTTCTACTTGGATCATCTCGATCCTTATGCGCTCGTGCTGAAACCCCAACTAGCCTAGTTGATGGGAAATCTTTAGATGAGCATGCTCATTTTGTGCGTCACCGTTTGTCTGAAAAAGGGAGACTCTTATGGAATCAAATAAACAAATTGCTGTGTTATTCTTGGAATCTTTGTGAAATTTGTGATATTACTTGTTGCTCTAAGAACCCTAAAAACACCTCCCCTACCTATGTGAATTTAATGAAAATGAAATCTTATCTTCTTATGCAAAGGGTGTTTATAGCTACTATGATATTGAACAAATTGAAGAATTTTTTGCTTTTAATGGTTCTTTTGAAGTTGCTTCTTTGTTTGAAAAGTATGATATTACTCTTTACAAATCTGAAAATCTTGACATACTTAAATATTGCTATGAAAACTATGCTCATAATGTCTATGTCAAAGAATTTATTGAAAGAATGACAGTTGCTTCGGAAGAAAATAATGATATGCATGAATCTATAGATAATTGTGATTCTGATGATTTGATTGAAATATCCCTTGATGAACATGATGCTTGCTATTCTTGTGGCCATGATGCCAATATTTATGAAGATGAATTTGCTATAGTTCCGTATGTTAAACATGAGATCGTCGCTATTGCACCCATACTTGATAGTTCCTTAGATAAAAAGCATGATTGCAATGATTTTACTACAAATTCTCTTGATGTAAATTGTGCTAATAATATGCAAAACCCTAAGCTTTGGGATGCTAGTTTTGCTATGTCTACTACTTGTTGCAATGATCATGATTGGGGTGATTCTTCTTATGATCTTGAAAATTTATTTAAGCCCCATGATGAATATGAGATTGATAATAGTGTTTGCAATATTATTGAAAGTGGGTTTGGAAGAGTGTCAACTTTTGATCCCACATATTTGGAGTATGTTCAATCTTATGATATTTTTGATAAAAGTGGGTTTGGAGAGGTCATGACTTTAGTTAATGTTAATCCCACTATTTTGGAAGAGTGTCAACTTTGCATGCATGTGGATCGTGTTGAAAATATTTATTGTGATAGCTATTTTGTTGAATTTGCTTATGATCCCACATGTAATTATTATGAGAGAGGAAAATATGGTTGTAGAAATTTTCATGATAATAAATTACCTCTCGTTATGTTGAGATTGCTATTGTTTCTTTCCACTTCCTTGCATATGCTAGTTTTTGGTTGCTATGATAATTTGTTTTCCTATAAGATGCCTATGCATAGGAAGTATGTTAGACTTATATGTGTTTTTCACGTGTTTCATGATGCTCTCTTTGTGCTTCAATTCTTGTCTTTCATGTGAGATCCGTTGAAATCTTATGCCTAGCTAAGGGCGTTAAACGATAGCGCTTGTTGGGAGGCAACCCAATTTTATTTTTGGTTTTTTGCTTTTCGCTTTTTTAGGAATAAATATTTGATCTAGCCTCTGGTTAGATTTGTTTTTATGTTTTAATTAGTTTTTGTGCCAAGTTAAACCTATAGGATCTTCTTGGATGATAGTTATTTGATCTTGCAGAAAATTCCAGAAACTTTCTGTTCACGAAAATAATTGTTAAAAATCACCAGAACGTGATAAAATATTGATTCCAATTGCTTCTGATCAATAAACAAATTATCTAGGTCTTCCTATTTTGGATGAATTTTTGGAGTTCCAGAAGTTTGCGTTAGTTGCAGATTACTACAGACTGTTCTGTTTTTGACAGATTCGGTTTTTCGTGTGTTGTTTGCTTATTTTGATGAATCTATTGCTAATAAAATAGTTTATAAACCATATAGAAGTTGGAATACAGTAGGTTTAACACCAATATAAATAAAGAATGAGTTCATTACAGTACCTTGAAGTGGTATTTTGTTTTCTTTCGCTAACGGAGCTCATGATATTTTCTGTCAAGTTTTGTGTTGTGAAGTTTTCAAGTTTTGGGTGAAAGATTTGATGGACTATGGAATAAGGAGTGGCAAGAGCCTAAGCTTGGGGATTCCCATGGCACCCCAAGATAATCTAAGGACACCTAAAAGCCAAAGCTTGGGGATGCCCCGGAAGGCATCCCTTCTTTCGTCTACTTCCATCGGTAACTTTACTTGGAGCTATATTTTTATTCACCACATGATATGTGTTTTGCTTGGAGCGTCTTGTATTATTTGAGTCTTTATTTGTTAGTTTACCACAATCATCCTTGCTGTACACACCTTTTAAGAGAGACACACATGATTCGGAAATTTTTAGAATACTCTATGTGCTTCACTTATATCTTTTGAGTTATATAGTTTTGCTCTAGTGCTTCACTTATATCTTTTCGAGCACGGCGGTAGATCTGTTTTATAGAAACTATTTATCTCTCATGCTTCACTTATATCTTTTTGAGAGTCCTATAAAATAGCATGGCAATTTGCTTTAACTAAAAATCATGAGAAATTTGATGCATGATAATTGTTTTGAGATATAAAGGTGGTAATATCATAGTTGTGCTAGTTGAGTAATTGTGGAATTGAAAAATACTTGTGTTGGAGTTTGTGATTCCCGTAGCATGCACGTATGGTGAACCGTTATGTAATAAAGTCGGAGCATGAGGTATTTATTGATTGTCATCCTTTGTGTGGCGGTCGGGATCACGCGATGGTTAACTCCTACCAACCCTTCCCCTAGGAGCATGCGTAGTAGTACTTTGCTTCGAGGGCTAATAAATTTTTGCAATAAGTATATGAGTTCTTTATGACTAATGTGAGTCCATGGATTATACGCACACTTACCTTTCCGCAATTTTCTAGCCTCTTCGGTACCGTGCATTGCCCTTTCTCACCTTGAGAGTTGGTGCAAACTTCGCCGGTGCATCCAAACCCCGTGATATGATACGCTCTATCACACATAAACCTCCTTATACTTCCTCAAAACAGCCACCATACCTACCTATTATGGCATTTCCATAGCCATTCCGAGATATATTGCCATGCAACTTTCCATCGTTTCATTTATCATGACACGCTCCATCATTGTCATATTGCTTTGCATGATCATGTAGTTGACATTGTATTTGTGGCAAAGCCACCATTCATAATTCTTTCATACATGTCGCTCTTGATTCATTGCATATCCCGGTACACCGCCGGAGACATCCACATAGAGTCATATTTTGTTCTAAGTACTGAGTTGTAATTCATGAGTTGTAAGTAAATAAAAGTGTGATGATCATCATTATTAGAGCATTGTCCCAAGTGAGGAAAGGATGACGGAGACTATGATTCCCCCACAAGTCGGGATGAGACTCCGGACTAAAATAAAGAGGCCATAAAAAAGAGAAAAGGCCCAAATAAAAAATGAGAGAAAAAGAGAGAAGGGACAATGTTACTATCCTTTTACCACACTTGTGCTTCAAAGTAGCACCGTGATCTTCATAATAGAGAGTCTCTTATTTTGTCACTTTCATATACTAGTGGGAAATTTCATTATAGAACTTGGCTTGTATATTCCAATGATGGGCTTCCTCAAAATGCCCGATGTCTTCGTGAGCAAGCAAGTTGGATGCACACCCACTTAGTTTCTTTTTGAGCTTTCATACTCTTATAGCTCTAGTGCATCCGTTGCATGGCAATCCCTACTCCTTGCATTAACATCAATTGATGGGAATCTCCATAGCCCATTGATTAGCCTCGTTAATGTGAGACTTTCTCCTTTTTTGTCTTCCCACATAACCCCTACCATTATACCTTATTCCACCATAGTGCTATATCCATGGCTTGCGCTCATGTATTGCATAAGAATTGAAAAGGCCGAAGCGCGTTAAAAGTATGAACCAATTGCTTGGCTAAAACCGGGGTTGTACATGATATGAATATTTTGTGTGGGGAAGATGGAGCATAGCCAGACTATATGATTTTGTAGGGATAACTTGCTTTGGCTATGTTATTTTGATAAGACATAATTGCTTGGTTAGCATGCTTGAAGTATTATTGTTTTTATGTCAACATTAAACTCTTATCTTGAATCATATTAAATCTGAACATTCGTGCCACAATAAGAAGAATTACATTGAAATTATGCTAAGTAGCATTCCACATCAAAAATTCTGTTTTTATCATTTACCTACTCAAGGACAAGCAGGAATTAAGCTTGGGGATGCTTGATACGTCTCCAACGTATCTATAATTTTTTATTGTTCCATGCTATATTATATTCTGTTTTGGACATTATTGGGCTTTATTATACACTTTTATATTATTTTTGGGACTAACCTATTAACCGGAGGCCCAGCCCAGAATTGCTGTTTTTTGCCTATTTCAGAGTTCCGCAGAAAAAGAATATCAAATGGAGTCCAAACGGAATGAAACCTTCGGGAACGTGATTTTCGGAACGAACGTGATCCAGAGGACTTGGACCCTACGTCAAGAAAGCTACCAGGAAGGCACGAGGTAGGGGCGCGCCTACCCCCCTGGGCGCGCCCCCCACCCTCGTGGGCCCCACGTTGCTCCACCGACGTACTTCTTCCTCCTATATATACCTACGTACCCCCAAACTACCAGATACGGAGCCAAAAACCTAATTCCACCACCGCAACCTTCTATAACCGTGAGATCCCATCTTGGGGCCTTTTTCGGAGCTCCGCCGGAGGGGGCATCGATCACGGAGGCTTCTACATGAACTCCATAGCCTCTCCAATGATGTGTGAGTAGTTTACCTCAGACCTTCGGCTCCATAGCTATTAGCTAGATGGCTTCTTCTCTCTTTTTGGATCTCAATACAATGTTCTCCCCCTCTCTTGTGGAGATCTATTCAATGTAATCTTCTTTTGCGGTGTGTTTGTTGAGACCGATGAATTGTGGGTTTATGATCAAGTTTATCTATGAACAATATTTGAATCTTCTTTGAATTCTTTTATGTATGATTGGTTATCTTTGCAAGTCTCTTTGAATTGTCAGTTTGGTTTGGCCTACTAGATTGATCATTCTTGCAATGGGAGAAGTGCTTAGCTTTGGGTTCAATCTTGCGGTGTCCTTTCCCAGTTAGAGTAGGGGCAGCAAGGCACGTATTGTATTGTTGCCATCCAGGATAACAAGATGGGGTTTATATCATATTGCATGAGTTTATCTCTCTACATCATGTCATCTTGCTTAAAGCCTTACTCTGTTCTGATGAACTTAATACTCTAGATGCATGCTGGATAGCGGTCGATGTGTGGAGTAATAGTAGTAGATGCAGGCAGGAGTCGGTCTACTTGTGTTGGACGTGATGCCTATATACATGATCATACCTAGATATTCTCATAACTATGCTCAATTCTGTCAATTGCTCAAAAGTAATTTGTTCACCCACCGTAATACTTATGCTCTTGAGAGAAGCCACTAGTGAAATCTATGGCCCCCGGGTCTATTTTCCATCATATTAATCTCCCAACAACAAGATATTTCTGGCGTCGTCTTTATTTTGCTTTCTTTACTTTGCATCTTTATCATAAAAATACCAAAAATATTATCTTATCATATCTATCAGTTCTCACTCTCGTAAGTGACCGTGAAGGGATTGACAACCCCTTTATTGGTTGGTTGCGAGGATTTATTTGTTTGTGTAGGTGCGAGGGACTCGTGCGTGGCCTCCTACTGGATTGATACCTTGGTTCTGAAAAACTGAGGGAAATACTTACGCTACTTTGCTGCATCACCCTTTCCTCTTCAAGGGAAAACCAACGCAGTGCTCAAGAGGTAGCACGGGCCCAGCCTGCTGTCGCGTCCCATCGCGCGCGTGGGCTAGCAGGCTGGCCCAGCTGGCTGACGCCACGTGGCATGCCCACGACGGGCGGCGGGCCTGGAGGCTTAGCTAGCACGCCACCTAGTTCCCGCTGTTGCGTTCGAAGTTTCAGACAAATCAATCTGAACGTGGCCGACTCCCTCCAGGCGGCATGCCGGGAGTCGGATGAAGCTTCCATCCAGAGCACTCGGGGAAGGAAACTGCTGAGGCTTCACGGCTCGGCAGCCGCGACGCCTCACCAGCTTCAGGGACTACTGTCGTAGTAATGGGCCACGGGTAGCTTAACCCGAGTCCCTGAACCTTTCAAGACATCGGGGCCGGCTGCGCCCCTCAGGACATCAAGAGGAAGCGCCGCCTTCTGATGGCCGGCTGGCCCAAGCGGCCGGCTGCTAGAAGGCGGCACCAAGACGGGCCGACTCCTTGCAGGCAGCTTCCGGAGAGGCCGGCTCCTAGAAGTCGGCCCGCGGCACCCTCAAAGTCTGCGCCTCCGTTAAGAAGACAAGACAGGGTGTGGCTACAGTGTAGTCCATCACCCCCATATCCAGGGCTGGGCGTGGCAACAGTGCTCCGTACAGGCGGAGATCTCCGCCCGGCGCGGCACTGTTGCCACTCCGCCCTTGACGTCACTCCTGTCAGGCGGTGCCCTGCCCCCACGATGACCTATCGGTACGGCCTACAGGCGGCGGGCCCTACCAGGCAGCGAGAGCCCAGAAGACGGCGGAAGCCTGACCAGTCGGACCTGAGGGAGGCCGGCTTCCAACAGGCGGCCCGTTCCTTCCTCGGGGCCCGTGCACCATTAACCAGATGAGACACGGTGTGGCTATAGTGATCTCCCACCAGGCGGCGGGACTATAGCCACGGTCCCCTGACCAAGCATGCGTCATTAGCATCGCGGCTACAGTAATCAGCAGCTGGCAAGACCCGCGAGCGGCGGGAGTGGCCTGTTAGCTCCGTACTAGACCAGTCGGCGGGGCCCACCAGGCGGCGGGCCCCAGCAACCAACGGAGAAGCCGGCGACCAGAGACACTGACAGCCGGGTCCTACACCCGGCCAGATTACCATTGTACCCCTGGGGTGTAGGCCTATATAAACCCCCCAGGGCACCCATGCAAAGGGTTCCCAACCTGTTAGAACTAGACTCACACATAGAGAGAGGAGAGGGCGAGCCCTGCCTTCTTCCACCTCTAGCATACAGCTCGAGGAGCACCATTGTAATCACTAGTGCCTTAGTGATCATGCGGAGACCCCGCAGAGCAGGACTAGGGGTGTTCTCCTAGGAGAGCCCCGAACCTGGGTAAAGTGCGCCGGCGTTCATGTCTACGCCTCATCCCGCTTCCAGGCACCGGCGACGTTCTACTCGCTCCCACCATGATAAGCCATCCGTTGGCATATGTCGCACCCAACCCCCGACAATGCACGAGTAGAGTACAAGTGAGTTGTGGGCGATACAAGTCATACTGCTTACCAGCATGTCATACTTTGGTTCGGTGGTATTGTTGGATGAAGCGGCCCGGACCGACATTACGCGTATACTTACGCGGGACTGGTTCTACCGACGTGCTTTGCACATAAGTGGCTGGCGGGTGTCAGTTTCTCCAACTTTAGTTGAACCGAGTGTGGCTACGCCCGGTCCTTGAGAAGGTTAAAACAGCACGAACTTGACGAACTATTGTTGTGGTTTTGATGCGTAGGTAAGAACGGTTCTTGCTCAGCCCGTAGCAGCCACGTAAAACTTGCAACAACAAAGTAGAGGACGTCTAAATTGTTTTTGCAGGGCATGTTGTGATGTGATATGGTCAAGGCATGATGCTATATTTTATTGTATGAGATGATCATGTTTTGTAACCGAGTTATCGGCAACTGGCAGGAGCCATATGGTTGTCGCTTTATTGTATGCAATGCAATCGCCCTGTAATTGCTTTACTTTATCACTAAGCGGTAGCGATAGTCGTAGAAGCAATAGTTGGCGAGACGACAATGATGCTACGATGGAGATCAAGGTGTCGCGCCGGTAACGATGGTGATCATGATGGTGCTTCAGAGATGGAGATCACAAGCACAAGATGATGATGGCCATATCATATCACTTATATTGATTGCATGTGATGTTTATCCTTTATGCATCTTATTCTACTTTGATTGACGGTAGCATTATAAGATGATCTCTCACTAAATTTCAAGGTATAAGTGTTCTCCCTGAGTATGCACCGTTGCGAAAGTTCGTCGTGCCGAGACACCACGTGATGATCGGGTGTGATAAGCTCTACGTTCAAATACAACGGGTGTAAGACAGTTTTGCACACGCAGAATACTCGGGTTAAACTTGACGAGCCTAGCATATGCAGATATGGCCTCGGAACACTGAGACCGAAAGGTCGAGCGTGAATCATATAGTAGATATGATCAACATAGTGATGTTCACCATTGAAAACTACTCCATCGCACGTGATGATCGGACATGGTTTAGTTGAGATGGATCACGTGATCACTTAGATGATTCGAGGGATGTCTATCTAAGTGGGAGTTCTTAAGTAATATGATTAATTGAACTTAAATTTATCATGAACTTAGTACCTGATAGTATTTTGCTTGTCTATGTTGTTGTAGATAGATGGCCCGTGCTGTTGTTCCGTTGAATTTTAATGCATTCCTTGAGAAAGCAAAGTTGAAAGATGATGGTAGCAATTACACGGACTGGGTCCGTAACTTGAGGATTATCCTCATTGCTGCACAGAAGAATTACGTCCTGGAAGCACCGCTAGGTGCCAGACCTGCTGCAGGAGCAACACCAGATGTTATGAACATCTGGCAGAGAAAAGCTGATGACTACTCGATAGTTTAGTGTGCCATGCTTTACGGCTTAGAACCGGGACTTCAATGATGTTTTGAACGTCATGGAGCATATGAGATGTTCCAGGAGTTGAAGTTAATATTTCAAGCAAATGCCCGGATTGAGAGATATGAAGTCTCCAGTAAGTTCTACAGCTGCAAGATGGAGGAGAATAGTTCTGTCAGTGAGCATATACTCAGAATGTCTGGGTATAACAATCACTTGATTCAACTGGGAGTTAATCTTCCCGATTATAGTGTTATTGACAAAATTCTTCAATCATTGCCACCAAGCTACAAGAGCTTCATGATGAACTATAATATGCAAGGGATGGATAAGACAATTCCCGAGCTCTTCGCGATGCTAAAAGCTGCGGAGGTAGAAATCAAGAAGGAGCATCAAGTGTTGATGATCAACAAGACCACCAGTTTCAAGAAAAAAGGGCAAAGGGAAGAAGAAGGGGAACTTCAAGAAGAACAGCAAACAAGTTGCTGCTCAGGAGAAGAAACCCAAGTCTGGACCTAAACCTGAGACTGAGTGCTTCTACTGCAAACAGACTAGTCACTGGAAGCGGAACTGCCCCAAGTATTTAGCGGATAAGAAGGATGGCAACGTGAACAAAGGTATATGTGATATACATGTTATTGATGTGTACCTTACTAATGCTCCTAGTAGCACCTGGGTATTTGATACTGGTTCTGTTGCTAATATTTGCAACTCGAAATAGGGACTACGGATTAAGCGAAGATTGGCTAAGGACGAGGTGACGATGCGCGTGGGAAATGGTTCCAAAGTCTATGTGATCGCGGTCGGCACGCTGCCTCTACATCTACCTTCGGGATTAGTTTTAGACCTGAATAATTGTTATTTGGTGCAAGCGTTAAGCATGAACATTATATCTGGATCTTGTTTGACACGAGACGGTTATTCATTTAAATAAGAGAATAATGGTTGTTCTATTTATATGGTAATATCTTTTATGGTCACGCACCCTTGAAGAGTGGTCTATTTTTATTGAATCTCGATAGTAGTGATACACATATTCATAATATTGAAGTCAAAAGATGCATAGTTGATAATGATAGTGCAACTTATTTGTGGCACTGCCGTTTATGTCATATTGGTGTAAAGCGCATGAAGAAACTCCATACTGATGGACTTTTGGAATCACTTGATTATGAATCACTTGCTACTTGCGAACCATGCCTCATGGGCAAGATGACTAAAACGCCGTTCTCCGGAACAATGGAGCAAGCAACAGATTTGTTGGAGATCATACATACTGATGTATGTGGTCCAATGAATATTGAGGCTCGCGGCGGGTATCGTTATTTTCTCACCTTCACAGATGATTTGAGTATATATGGGTATATCTACTGAATGAAACATAAGTCTGAAACATTTGAATAGTTCAAAGAATTTCAGAGTGAAGTGGAAAATCATCGTAACAAGAAAATAAAGTTTCTACGATCTGATCGTGGAGGAGAATATTTGAGTTACGAGTTTGGTCTTCATTTGAAACAATGTGGAATAGTTTCGCAACTCTCACCACCTGGAACACCACAGCGTAATGGTGTGTCCGAACGTCGTAATCGTACTTTACTAGATATGTTGTGATATATGATGTCTCTTACCGACTTACCGCTATCGTTTTGGGGTTATGCTCTAGAGACGGCTGCATTCACGTTAAATAGGGCACCATCTAAATCCGTTGTGCTGACGCCTTATGAACTGTGGTTTGGCAAGAAACCAAAGTTGTCGTTTCTTAAAATCTGGGGCTGCGATGCTTATGTGAAAAAGCTTCAACCTGATAAGCTCGAACCCAATCGGAGAAGTGTGTCTTCATAGGATACCCAAAGGAGATTGTTGGGTACACCTTCTATCACAGATCCGAAGGCAAAACATTCATTGCTAAAAATGGATCCTTTCTAGAGAAGGAGTTTCTCTCAAAATAAGTGAGTGGGAGGAAGGTAGAACTTGATGAGGTAACTGTACTTGCTCCCTTATTGGAAAGTAGTTCATCACAGAAACCGGTTCCTGTGACACCTACAC
This sequence comes from Triticum aestivum, assembly GCF_018294505.1. Classification (NCBI taxonomy): domain Eukaryota; kingdom Viridiplantae; phylum Streptophyta; class Magnoliopsida; order Poales; family Poaceae; genus Triticum; species Triticum aestivum. Next base: position 412,486,591 of record NC_057802.1, on the reverse strand, counting down.
CAATCAGTGAGGAAGCTAATGATATTGATCATGAAACTTCAGATCAAGTTACTACCGAACCTCGTAGGTCAACCAGAGTAAGATCCGCACCAGAGTGATACGGTAATCCTGTTCTGGAGGTCATGTTACTTGACCAAGGCGAACCTACGAACTATGAAGAAGCGATGGTGAGCCCAGATTCCGCAAAATGGCTTGAAGCCATGAAATCTAAGATGGGATCCATGTATGAGAACAAAGTGTGGACCTTGGTTGACTTGCCCGATGATCGGCAACCATAGAGAATAAATGGATCTTCAAGAAGAAGATTGACGCTGACGGTAATGTTACTGTCTACAAAGCTCGACTTGTTGCGAAAGGTTTTTGACAAGTTCAAGGAGTTGACTACGATGAGACTTTCTCACCCGTAGCGATGCTTAAGTCTGTCCGAATCATGTTAGCAATTGCCGCATTTTATGATTATGAAATTTGGCAAATGGATGTCAAAACTGCATTCTTGAATGGATTTCTGGAAGAAGAGTTGTATATGATGCAACCGGAAGGTTTTGTCGATCCAAAGGGAGCTAACAAAGTGTGCAAGCTCCAGCGATCCATTTATGGACTGCTGCAAGCCTCTCGGAGTTGGAATAAACGTTTTGATAGTGTGATCAAAGCATATGGATTTATACAGACTTTTGGAGAAGCCTGTATTTACAAGAAAGTGAGTGGGAGCTCTGTAGCATTTCTAATATTATATGTGGATGACATATTGTTGATTGGAAATGATATAGAATTTCTAGATAGCATAAAAGGATACTTGAATAAGAGTTTTTCAATGAAAGACCTCGGTGAAGCTGCTTACATATTGGGCATCAAGATGTATAGAGATAGATTAAGACGCTTGATAGGACTTTCACAAAGCACATACCTTGACAAAGTTTTGAAAAAGTTCAAAATGGATCAAGCAAAGAAAGGGTTCTTGCCTGTGTTACAAGGTGTGAAGTTGAGTCAGACTCAATGCCCGACCACTGCAGAAGATAGAGAGAAAATGAAAGATGTTCCCTATGCTTCAACCATAGGCTCTATCATGTATGCAATGCTGTGTACCAGACCTGATGTGTGCCTTGCTATTAGCTTAGCAGGGAGGTACCAAAGTAATCCAGGAGTGGATCATTGGACAGCGGTCAAGAACATCCTGAAATACCTAAAAAGGACTAAGGATATGTTTCTCGTTTATGGAGGTGACAAAGAGCTCATCGTAAATGGTTACGTCGATGCAAGCTTTGACACTGATCCGGACGATTCTAAATCGCAAACCGGATACGTGTTTACATTGAACGGTGGAGCTGTCAGTTGGTGGAGTTCTAAACAAAGCGTCATGGCGGGATCTACGTGTGAAGCGGAGTACATAGCTGCTTCGGAAGCAGCAAATGAAGGAGTCTGGATGAAGGAGTTCATATCCGATCTAGGTGTCATACCTAGTGCATCGGGACCAATGAAAATCTTTTGTGACAATACTGGTGCAATTGCCTTGGTAAAGGAATCCAGATTTCACAAGAGAACCAAGAACATCAAAAGACGCTTCAATTCCATCCGGGATCAAGTCCAGGTGGGAGACATAGAGATTTGCAAGATACATATGGATCTGAATGTTGCAGACCCGTTGACTAAGCCTCTTCCACGAGCAAAACATGATCAACACCAAAACTCCATGGGTGTTAGAATCATTACTGTGTAATCTAGATTATTGACTCTAGTGCAAGTGGGAGACTCAAGGAAATATGCCCTAGAGGCAATAATAAAGTTATTATTTATTTCCTCATATCATGATAAATGTTTATTATTCATGCTAGAATTGTATTAACCGGAAACATAATACATGTGTGAATACATAGACAAACATAGTGTCACTAGTATGCGTCTACTTTACTAGCTCGTTAATCAAAGATGGTTGAGTTTCCTAGCCATGGACAAGAGTTGTCATTTGATTAACGGGATCACATCATTAGGATAATGATGTGATTGACTTGACCCATTCCGTTAGCTTAGCACTTGATCGTTTAGTATGTTGCTATTGCTTTCTTCATGACTTATACATGTTCCTATGAGATTATGCAACTCCCGTTTACCGAAGGAACACTTTGTGTGCTACCAAACGTCACAACGTAAATGGGTGATTATAAAGGTGCTCTACAGATGTCTCCAAAGGTACTTGTTGAGTTGGCGTGTATCAAGATTAGGATTTGTCACTCCGATTGTCGGAGAGGTATCTCTGGGCCCACTCAGTAATACACATCACTATAAGCCTTGCAAGAATTGTAACTAATGAGTTAGTTGCGAGATGATGTATTACGGAAAGAGTAAAGAGACTTGCCGGTAACGAGATTGAACTAGGTATTGAGATACCGACGATCGAATCTCGGGCAAGTAACATACCGATGACAAAGGGAACAACGTATGTTGTTATGCGGTTTGACCGATAAAGATCTTCATAGAATATGTGGGAGCCAATATGAGCATCCAGGTTCCGCTATTGGTTATTGACCGGAGACATGTCTCGGTCATGTCTACATAGTTCTCGAACCCGTAGGGTCCGCACGCTTAAAGTTTGGTGACGATCGGTATTATGAGTTTTTGTGTTTTGATGTACCGAAGGTAGTTCGGAGTCCCGGATATGATCACGGACATGACGAGGAGTCTCTAAATGGTCGAGACGTAAAGATTGATATATTGGATGACTATGTTCGGACACCGGAAGTGTTTCGGGAGGTTTCGGACATTTCACTACTAGGAAAAGGCCTACTAGTGGCGCACCAGTTTTGCCTACTAATGGCGCACTACTGGTGCGCCACTAGTACCACGCCACTAGTATTAAATACTAATGGCGCACCACTGGTGCGCCATTAGTATCTGGTATACTAATGGCGCATCACGCCATGCGCCATTACTATCTGACTTAGTAATGGCGCACCACATAGAAGTGCGCCATTAGTAACAATTTTTTTTTCATTTTTTTCTTAATGAGGTCACTATGGCTTAATCTCGGGTCAATATGCTTAATCTCAAGTCAAATCACACTAGGTGGTCAAACTTCCCGGAAGGTCACCCATCCTAACACTACTCCAGCCCGAGCACGCTTAACTTCACAGTTCTATCCAACCCCAGCACCACCTCACTTAACACACACTTGTTGATATATCTACCATATCAATCCTATTAAACCTTGTTGATGTCTAGGACTTTGTTCACGTTCATGAGTATGATGAAATTTTGAAAAATATTTCAAACTTCCCGGTCATATTACGTATCATTTTTTGAAAAAAAATTCCAAAAAAAAAATTCAACACCAATTTTTTTTCTGTTACTAGTGGCGCACCTAGCAAACGGTGCGCCACTAGTAAGTTTGAATTTTTTCGAATTTTTTTGCCTCTAGATCTTGAAAGCCCCATAACTTTTTTCTGTTAGGTTTTTGAGGTTTTTTCTGTCGGATGTAACTTTTCGAGAAGATGATTTTTCATATAAAAAACGTTTTAATCCGAGTTCGTATGCAAAAGTTATGCCCATTTTACAAATTCCAGAGAGATTTTGCAAATAAAGTCGAAATTCATATTTGTAAATTTTCCCAACAACTAGACCACATATCACATGGGAAACTTATTTTCTTTTATTTTTTTGACATTTCCATTATTTTCTTTTATTTTTTTAAAACTGAAAAGGCGGTCCACTAGGGGGGTGCATTCGGTGGAACTTTTGGGTCAAGTTAGTAATGGCGCACCGTGGGAGTGGTGCGCCATTACTAGTAATGGCGCACCACTCCCACAGTGTGCCATTACTAGTTAAAAAAAATAAAAAAAAATTGAAAAAAATTTACTAGTGGCGCACCGTGGATGTGGTGCGCCATTACTAGTTTAACTAGTAATGGCGCACTATCCCCTGGTGCGCCATTACTAGTTTTGGAAAAAAATAAAAAAAATTGAAAAAAAATTACTAATGGCGCACCGTGGATGTGGTGCTCCATTACCAGTTTTGAAAAAAAAAATAAAAAAAATTTGTTACTAGTGGCGCACCGTGGATGTGGTGCGCCATTAGTATTTGGACACTAATGGCGCACCAACACATGATGTGCCATTAGTATATAGTAGTGGCGCACCACATGTCTGGTGCGCCATTAGTGTCCATATCATCTATAGCCCTTTTCCTAGTAGTGTTTACCGGAGTACCGGGGGGTTACCGGAACCCCCCGGGGAGTATATTGGGCCTAATGGGCCTTAGTGGGAGAAGAGGAGGGGCGGCTAGGGCAGCCGCACGCCCCCTCCCCCTCTAGTCCAAATTGGACAAGGAGGGGGGCGGCGCCCCCCTTTTTCCTTCTCCTCCTCTCTCCCTTCCTTCCCTTCTCCTACTCCAACAAGGAAAGGAGGAGTCCTACTCCCGGTGGGAGTAGGACTCCCCCCTTGGCGCGCCCTCCTTGGCCGGCCGCCTCTTCCCCCTTGCTCCTTTATATATGAGGGCAGGGGGGCACCTCTAGACACACAAGTTGATCTATTGATCTCTCCCAGACGTGTGCGGTGCCCCCTCCACCATATTCCACCTCAGTCATATCGTAGCGGTGCTTAGGCGAAGCCCTGCGTCGGTAGCAACATCATCACCGTCATCACGCCGTCGTGTTGACGGAACTCTCCCGTGAAGCTCTGCTAGATCGGAGTACGCGGGACGTCATCGAGCTGAACGTGTGCTGAACTCGGAGGTGTCGTACGTTCGGTACTTGATCGGTCGGATCGTGAAGACGTACGACCACTACAAAAAAATACACTTCCGTGATGATACGTGTTTGTCAAAGTAGGTCACGTTTTCTGTCATGCATGTACATCCATGACAAATTTATGATAGAATCAAGATAGGCATACCTGTGCTGTCGTAGAAGTGTTCCATGACATTACCAAAATTATCATCACGGAAGTGTCCACTTCCATGACGACCATCTTGGAGAATATTGCAGTTCCACCCTCAGTTTGTCTAGTAGGCCTCTCCCACCATCTTGGAGAAGCAACTCCATCACCCATCCAGCACTCTACCCCTCTCCCTCCCTCTCTCTCCTCTCTCTCTGTCCCATCCTATTTCCCGTCCTTCAGTTATGTATGGATGTCGACCGATCTCCCTCAAGACATAGCTGGGTCTCTCCTTCTCAACACATATACGAGTCGTTCTACCTCTATAGTTAGGCCTCTGCCTACCCCTCCCCCCACCCCCTCGCACACACACACACACACACACACCGATACATCGAGTGCTCTAGTCATGTCTCCCTGCCACACACAAACTTGACCTGTGCCCTCTGATGTTCCGGTAGATAGCTCAGTCGCCCTATATCTTTGACATGCACACACACAATTTCGATGGCTCTCTTCATCGATCTCGCACCCACCCACTTGATCCTCTCTTCAACTCTACCGATATCTATGACCCCTCCCTCTCTTCTCGTGGATCGCCCGACCCTCTATATATGATATGGATAGGTGTAACACCCCGGATGTAACTTTCCATATTTGTAACTCCAACTCTTGCCATTTTCGGCTATGTGTTATGATTTTCCCTCCATGGTTGGGTTTTTGTCTTCCTTTTTGCATTTTGTTCATGTCATGCATTTCATACCATGTCATCATGTGCATCTCATTTGCATACGTGTTCGTCTCATGCGTCCGAGCATTTTCCCCGTTGTCCGTTTTGCAATCCGACACTCCCACATGCACCGGCGCACCCCTCTTGTTTCTTTTCGTGTGCGGGTGTTAAACGTTCTCGGAAGGGACCGAGATTTGCCAAGTGGCCTTGGTATACCATCGACAGACCACCTGTCAAGTTTCGTTCCATTTGGAGGCCGTTTGATGCTCCAACGGTTAACCGGGTAACCGCAAAGACCTCTTTTGTGTTGCAGCCCAACACCCCCCAAAATGGCCCAATAACCCATCCAAACCTCTCCTATGTCCTCCGTCGTCGGATCACGATCGCGTGGTCGAAAACTACACTCCATTTGGACACTCCAAACTCCCTCTACCTATATAAATGCATCTCCCCCTCCAAAATCATGGTTGAAACCCTAGAAATCCCCCTCGCGCTGTCAGACACCTTCTCCTCCACCGACGGACACGTCCGCCGCCGTCCCCTCGTCCAACCGCGTGCCGCCATGTGGCGAACCACGCCCCACTTCGCCGCCGAAGCCCGCAGGGCCCGCGGGAGGCCCTCCCGGCCCGGATCAGCGCCGCCGCCCCGCGCGG
>NC_057802.1:412471143-412479777 GCF_018294505.1 Triticum aestivum | reverse complement strand
CCGCCGCCAGCGCCCGCACGCACCCGCCGCCGACCGATGCCGGCCGCCGCCTCCGCCCGCACCACCGCGCCTCGCCTCGGCTCCGCTCGACGCCGGCGACTCCAGATCCGCCCTGCACGGCCCCGGATCCGGCGAGCCTCTCCATCCCCGACGAGTTCCACCTCCATCTCCGGCGAGAGCTCGCACCAGCCAACCTCGGTTCGTGCGCCCCGATGAACCCTAGATCTGGAGGTCCAAATTTTCTAAGTCCTCGTCTCTATAAGATTTTCAGGCCCTGTTCAACGCATCATAACTTCATGACCGTAGCTCCGTTTCATGCCCATCATATATCAGATTGTTCATTGTGATATGATCTTCATTTTATTTCATTGTGGCATGCTTGTTTGAGTTCATCTTGATGCCCTAATCGTTGATGCAAGAGTGCTATAAAATGTTTACTGCTGCTACTTATCAGATCATGAGGTTTTGTCATTTTTGTTGCATTTGATGTGTGCATCACCTGGGCATGCGCTCTACATGTGTTTTGATCTACAACATGCCATCTTTACAGAGGTGCTTGCCATTTGCAAACCGTGCACCCAATTCCGGTGATTTTTGTATCGATTTCAACCGAAATCATCTCATCTTTCCAGCGGCATACTTGGTTTGCCAAGTTGATGCCTTGTTCATCTTTTCCCTTCCGGAGCACGCATATGCATTGCATATCACATCTCGCATATCATGCCATGTATTGCATCATGTTGCTTGTGCATTGCACCGTGATTGATTGTTGGTCCTTTCCTTGTGTTCTTGCTTTGGGTAGAGCCGGGAGACGAGTATGTGAAGGAGGAACCTGTTGGGAACGCTTACGAGGATCAAGCTTTCGACAACTCTGAGAACTTTGCAGGCAAGATGACCTTACCCTCGAAATCACTTCTATCTTTGCTTGCTAGTTGTTCGCTCTATTGATATGCCGCGCTACCTACCACTTGCTATATCATGCCTCCCATATTTCCATGTCAAGCCTCTAACCCACCTTTCCTAGCAAACCGTTGTTTGGCTATGTTACCGCTTTTGCTCAGCCCCTCTTATAGCGTTGCTAGTTGCAGGTGAAGATGAAGTTGGTTCCATGTTGGAACATGGATATTTTGGGATATCACAATATCTCTTATTTACTTTAATGCATCTATATACTTGGTAAGGGGTGTAAGGCTCGGCCTTATGCCTGGTGTTTTGTTCCACTCTTGCCGCCCTAGTTTCCGTCATACCGGTGTTATGTTCCTTGATTTTGCGTTCCTTACGCGGTTGGGTGATAATGGGAACCCCTTGACAGTTCGCCTTGAATAAAACTCCTCCAGCAAGGCCCAACCTTGGTTTTACCATTTGCCTGCCTAAGCCTTTTTCCCTTGGGTTCCGCCGACTCAAGGGTCATCTTTATTTTAACCCCCCCGGGCCAGTGCTCCTCTGAGTGTTGGTCCAAACTAGAGCACCGTGCGGGACCGTCCCTTGGCAACTTGGGTTACGTTGGTACCTGTACGCTTCGCTCATCCGGTGTGCCTTGAGAACGAGATATGTGCAGCTCCTATCGGGATTTGTCGACACAGTCGGGTGGTCTTGCTTGTCTTGTTTTACCATTGTCGAAACGTCTTGTAACCGGGATTCCAAGTCTGATTGGGTCTTCCTGGGAGAAGGAATATCCTGCGTTGACCGTGAGAGCTTGTGATGGGCTAAGTTGGGACACCCCTGCAGGGTATAAACTTTCAAGAGCCGTGCCCGCGGTTATGTGGCAGATGGGAATTTGTTAATATCCGGTTGTAGAGAACTTGACACTTGACTTAATCAAAAAAACATCAACTGCGTGTGTAGCCGTGATGGTCTCTTTTCGGCGGAGCCCGGGAAGTGAACACGGTTTGGGTTATGTATGAACGTAAGTAGTTTCAGGATCACTTCTTGATCACTTCTAGCTTCGCGACCGTTGCGTTGCTCCTCTTCTCGCTCTTATTTGCGTATGTTAGCTACCACATTTGCTTAGTGCTTGCTGCAGCTCCACCTCATTACCCCATCCTTCCTATAAGCTTAAATAGTCTTGATCTCGCGAGTGTGGGATTTTCTGAGTCCTCGTGACTCACAGATTCTACCAAAACAGTTGCAGGTGCCGACGATACCAGTGCAGGTGATGCAACCGAGCTCAAGTGGGAGTTCGATGAGGAACTTGTTCGTTACTATGTTTCGTTCCCTGATGATCAGTAGTGGAGCCCAGTTGGGACGATCGGGGATCTAGCATATGGGGTTGGCTTCGTTCATTTTGGTTCCGTAGTCGGACCTTGATTGTACTCTGAATGATGTATGTTTAATTTATGTATTGTGTGAAGTGGCGACTGTAAGCCAACTCTTTATCCCATTCTTGTTCATTACATGAGATTGTGTGAAGATGACCCTTCTTGTGACAAAACCACCATGCGGTTATGCCTCCAAGTCGTGCCTTGACATGTGGGAGATATAGCCGCATCGTGGGCGTTACAAGTTGGTAATCAGAGCCATACCCGACTTAGGATCCCCCTGCTTGATCAAATCGCTGGCGTTGTTGAGTCTAGAAAAAAAATGTTTTGAGTCTTAGGATTATATATATATCGGAGAGTAGGATTCTTTTTACTCCTCAGTCCCTTCGTCGCTCTGGTGAGGCCCCCTGACGTAGAAGTTTTGACTCTCCTCTCCTCAAATTTCATGAATTTTTTTTAGGATCATGCGGGTATCTTGGAATCGTTCCGATGGTTTTGTGACGAGAACATTGTTCTTGGTGCCTCCTGATATTTAGGGGTTGTGGCAGTGTCCCGGGGAGTTGAGCTCCGAGGTGTTGTCGTCACAATTTTATCGTTGCAGTTCTGGAATACCCGAGTTTCGTCGACATCGAAAATCTCTTTTATGCAGTTTGTTGGTGAGATCACCTCGACGCCACCCAGTACTGGGGCGGGAGTTTGGGAGTATTGCCATAACTCGTATAACGGATGCTTTTCGAAGGTTGAGGTACACGCTTTCTGAAGTTTTTTTGGTTATGTGTTGACGGATGGATAGAGCTGGATCTAGGGATTGTTAGTTTGGGTGAGATATATTGCGTCCCCTGTATCCCCAACACCTGATTGCATAACTAGAAAGTTTCGGGAGTTTATAGCTGGGTTTCAAGTAGCTCTTAGCATTTCTTCCCGCAGATATTTGGTCTGTGATTGGGCAATCCTTACCACTTATTTGTTCCACTCGTACCATGGTATTTCTTTCATCAATCTCTTATCAAGTGGCTTCTCACCTTAATGGACGTGTGATGTTAGCTTGGAATTCATTCGTTCATCCTTGTTCGAATGTTTATTGTGAAGACTATATGTTGCAATTTCTATCTGTTGATTCAACTTGTCTATCTGTCTATCAAGATGCTAACGGATGTCACCCTCTTCAGGATGGCTCCGCCAACGCGTCAGAATCCGGAACGCAATGATGGGAGTCAGGCGAACCCTCCGCCACCTCCTCCGCATCCGGAGGCATGGCAAGCTGTCATGGCAGCCACCAACGCCAATGCCCAGATGCTTTTGCAACAATTGCAAGATCGCAACCAAGGCCAAGGCAACCAAGGGAATCAAGGTCAAGGGCAGTTCAACAATCAGCCTCACTTCGCTACACTCAACCAGTTCCTTGCAAATCAGCCGAAGTCTTTCAGCTACTATGCCGAGGCCACTGATGCCGATGATTGGATCATGGACATCAACAAGCATTTTGAATGTAGCAATGTCAGGCCCGAGGACTTTGTCAAGTTTGCTTCGTTTCAACTCAAGGATCAAGCTGCCGAGTGGTATCAACAATACAAAGATTCCAGAGGAGGTCGTGTGATTACCTGGGATGATTTCCGCCGAGACTTCAAAGCTCACCACATTCCACAAAGTGTTGTTGAGAGTAAGCGTGAGGAGTTCCGCAATCTCAAGCAAGGCAGCATGTCTGTGTATCAATACAATATCCAGTTCTAGAAACTCGCTCGCTTCGCTAAACAAGACGTCCCTGATGAGAAGATCATGATTTATCAATTCAGAGGTGGCCTCAGAGAAGATCTGCAATTAGCTCTCGTGCTTTTTGAGCCGACCAACTATGATGAATTCTATAACATGGCACTAAAGCAAGAAGCTGCCCAACTCAAGTGTGAGGCTTCTAAGAAGAGAGTCAGGGACGCAGTTCAATCTTCTTCTTCCTCACTAGTGGCAGCTAAGCAACAGAAGTTCTGGTTGCCTCCTCCTCCTCCGTTTCGTCAGCCCTACCAGCAAAAGAGCAAAGGTGGCAATGGATCTTCCCACCCACCCAACCCAGGCTACCAGAACAAGTCTCAGAATCAAGCTCCAAGGTCAAATGCTCCTTATCATCGTCCGCTCTCAGAGGTTACTTGCAACAAATGTCAGCAAAAAGGTCACCATGCGAACAAGTGCTTCAACCAAAGGCGCCTTCCGCCTCCTCCTCCTGTGAGATCTTCAAGCAATGCGGTGGTCAAGCATAATCCCAAGTCTGCAAAGGTGAACATGATGAATGCGGCTCAAGCGGAGGAATCTACTGATGTGATAATGGGTAATCTCTCAGTTAATGATATTCCTGCAAAAGTTTTATTTGGTACTGGTGCATCGCATTGTTTCATGTCAAGATCGTTCTTTGCAAAGAATGATTTTACTTGGTCTTACCTGGATAAACCTTTGGGTGTTGTTTCTCTAGGGAAGTCAATGAGAGCCAACTCGATAGTCCCTGATGTCTCTATCAAGATGGGCACTATAAATTTCTGTCTTCTCCAATTGTTCTTGGCGACTCTGATATTGATCTAATTCTCGGCATGGACTGGCTTTCCAAGCACAAGGCTCAGCTTGATTGTGCTGCCAAGCAGATTTAATTGACACACTCTTCTGAAGATGTTATCATCTATGCTGCTCGTGATGAAACCATTCGACTCTTTTCTCTCAATGAGAAGGGCGAGTTGAATGCCATCTCTTAGATTCCAGTCGTTTGTGAATATCAAGACGTCTTTCCAGAAGAGCTTCCGGGAATGCCTCCTCACCGGCCAGTTGAATTCGTTATCGATCTTGTGCCTGGCACGGAACCCGTTTGGAAGCGTCCTTACAAGCTTGGACCAGAGGAGTTGAAGGAATTGAAGAAACAGCTCGATGAACAAGAGCATCTGGGTCTGATCAGACCGAGTTCATCTCCATGGGGTTGTGGTGTTCTTTTTGTCCAGAAGAAGGATGGCACGGACCGACTTTGTGTCGACTACCGTCCATTGAACAAGAAGACAATAAAGAACAAGTATCCGCTTCCCAAAATCAATGAGCTTTTCAAGCAACTTAAAGGTGCTAAAGTATTCTCCAAGCTTGACCTCCAGATGGGTTATCATCAGATTCGCATTCGTGAAGAAGATATTCCCAAGACAACATTCAGAACAAGCTTTGGTTCTTATGAATATACTGTCATGTCTTTCGGCCTTGTCAATGCTCCTCCAACATTCTCTCGGATGATGAACTTCATCCTCAACCCCTACACCAATGAATTCGTCTTGGTGTATCTCGATGATATCTTGGTCTTCTCCAAGAATAAGAAGGATCATGCCAAACATTTGCGATTGGTGCTCGACAAGCTCAGAGAGTATCAATTCTATGCGAAGTTTTCCAAGTGTGAGTTCTGGATTGATGAGATTCTTTACCTTGGTCATATCATCTCCGCCAAGGGCATCGCTGTTAATCCCGAGAAGGTGTCTGCAATTGTGAACTGGGAACCTCCTCAGAATGTCAAGCAGCTTCGCAGCTTTCTTGGACTTGCAAGCTATTGCCGAAGATTCGTTGAGAATTTCTCTAAGATTGCAAAGCCTCTTTCCAACCTCCTCCAGAAGCATGTGAAGTATGTCTGGACTCCTGAGTGTGACGTTGCTTTCAACACCCTCAAAGAGAAGCTTGTCTCAGCTCCTGTCTTGACTCCTCCTGACGAATCCAAGCCATTCGAAGTGTTCTGTGATGCTTCTCTTCAAGGTCTCGGTGTTGTGTTAATGCAAGAGAAGAAAGTTGTGGCCTATAACTCTCGTCAGTTGAAGCCCAATGAAAAGAACTACCCCACTAACGATCTTGTGTTGGCGGCAGTTGTCCATGCATTAATAACATGGAGACATCTCTTGTTGGGAAGGAAAGTGGACATATTCACAGATCACAAGAGTCTCAAGTATATCTTCACTCAACCCAACCTCAACCTCAGGCAAACTCGATGGGTCGAAATGATTCGAGAGTACAATCCGAGTATTGAATATACTCTAGGCAAGGCCAATGTCATTGCAGATGCTTTGAGCAGGAAGGCTTATTGCAACAGCTTAATTCTCAAGCCCTTTCAACCGGACCTTTGTGAAGCTTTCCGCAAACTCAATCTCCAAGTTGTTCCTCAAGGATTTCTTGCCAACCTCCTAGTCTCTCCTACTTTGGAAGATCAAATTCGTGAGGCACAACTCCTAGATACCATTGTGAAGAAGGTGTAACGTGGTATTGACAAGGGCATTTCCAAATACAAGTGCTATCGCATTGATGACAGAGACACTTTATTCTTCGAGGACCGGATTGTGGTTCCTAAAGGTGATCTAAGGAAAGTCATTATGAACGAGGCACACAATTCCCTTCTATCCATTCATCCCGGAAGTACGAAGATGTACCATGACCTCAAGCAGTCGTATTGGTGGACTCGAATGAAGCGAGAAATTGCTCAATTCGTAAATGAATGTGATGTCTGCAGAAGGGTGAAAGCAGAACACCAACGACCAGCTGGTCTCCTCCAACCTCTTGCTATTCCAGAATGGAAGTTTGACCATATCGAGATGGACTTCGTTACTGGATTTCCAAAGTCCAAGCGTGGAAATGATGCTATCTTCGTTGTCATCGACAACCTTACTAAAGTGGCTCATTTTCTTCCTATCAAAGAATCTATCACAGCAACTCAGCTGGCAGAGTTATACACCTCCAGGATTGTCTCCTTGCACGGCATTCCACAATTGATTTCTTCAGATCGTGGAAGCATCTTCACTTCTATGTTCTAGGACTCCTTCCAGAAGGCCATGGGCACCAACATTCGCTTCAGCACAGCTTTCCATCCTCAAACTAGTGGCCAAGTCAAGCGAGTCAATCAAATCCTTGAAGATATGCTCAGGGCTTGTGTCATCTCTTTCGGTATGAAGTGGGAAGATTGTCTCCCATATGCCGAGTTCTCCTATAACAATAGCTTCCAAGCGAGTTCGGGCAAGGCCCCATTAGAGATTCTATATGGCAGAAAGTGTCGTACTCCTCTCAATTGGTCAGAGACTGGCGAACGCCAACTTCTTGGCAACGACTTGATCATAGAGGCTGAAGAAATGTGTAAAGTCATCCGTGAAAATCTCAAAGCCGCGCAATCGCGTCAAAAGAGTTACTATGATAGCAATCACCGTGACTTGGCTTTCGAGATCGGAGACCATGTCTACCTCCGCGTCTCTCCAATGAAAGGCACTCGTCGCTTCGGTATCAAAGGGAAGCTTGCCCCTAGATACGTGGGTCCTTTCAAGATCATTGGCAAAAGAGGCGACCTCGCCTATCAACTTGAGCTTCCCTCTAACTTCGCAAACGTGCACGATGTGTTCCATGTGTCACAGCTTCGCAAGTGCTTCAAGACTCCTGAGCGCACCATCAACTTCGAAGAGATTGATCTCCAAGAAGATCTGTCTTATCATGAGCATCCCGTTGCTATTCTTGAAGAAACTGAGCGCAAGACTTGCAACAAGTCTATCAAATTCCTGAAAGTGAAGTGGTCACACCATTCCGACCGAGAAGCCACCTGGGAGCACGAGGACCACCTCCGTTCCGAATATCCGGAGTTCTTTCAGTCCTAGATCTCGGGACGAGATCCTCTTGTAGTGGTGGAGTGTTGTAACACCCCGGATGTAACTTTCCATATTTGTAACTCCAACTCTTGCCATTTTCGGCTATGTGTTATGATTTTCCCTCCGTGGTTGGGTTTTTGTCTTTCATTTTTGCATTTTGTTCATGTCATGCATTTCATACCATGTCATCATGTGCATCTCATTTGCATACGTGTTCGTCTCATGCGTCCGAGCATTTTCCCCGTTGTCCGTTTTGCAATCCGACACTCCCACATGCACCGGCGCACCCCTCTTGTCTCTTTTCATGAGCGGGTGTTAAACGCTCTCGGAAGGGACCGAGATTTGCCAAGTGGCCTTGGTACACCACCGACAGACCACCTGTCAAGTTTCATTCCATTTGGAGGTTGTTTGAAGCTCCAACGGTTAACCGGGTAACCGCAAAGACCTCTTTTGTGTTGCAGCCCAACACCCCCCAAAATGGCCCAATAACCCATCCAAACCTCTCCTATGTCCTCCGTCGTCGGATCATGATCGCATGGTTGAAAACTACACTCCATTTGGACACTCCAAACTCCCTCTACCTATATAAATGCATCTCCCCCCTCCAAAATCACGGTTGAAACCCTAGAAATCCCCCTCGCGCTGCCGGACACCTTCTCCTCCACCGACGGACACGGCCGCCACCGTCCCCTCGTCCAACCGCGCGCCGCCACGTGGCAAACCGCGCCCCACTTCGCCGCCTCCGCCACCGAAGCCCG
>NC_057802.1:412436785-412470628 GCF_018294505.1 Triticum aestivum | reverse complement strand
GCCCGGATTGGCGCCGCCGCCCCGCGCGGGACCCCCCACGCGCCCCGCCGCCGACCGCCCGCGCCTCCACGCCGGCCGCCGCCTCCGCTGTACGCCGCCGCCAGTGCCCGCACGCGCCCCGCCACCGACCAACGCCGGCCGCCGCCTCCGCCCGCACCACCGCGCCTCGCCCCGGCTCCGCTCAACGACGGCGACTCCAGATCCGGCCTCCACAGCCCCGGATCCGGCGAGCCTCTCCATCCCCGGCGAGTTCGACCTCCATCTCTGGCGAGAGCTCGCACCGGCCAACCACGGTTCGCGCGCCCCGACAAACCCTAGATCTGGAGGTCCAAATTTTCTCTAAGTCATTGTCTCTGTAACATTTTCAGGCCCGGTTCAACACATCATAACTTCATGACCGTAGTGTCGGGGTAAATGGCCACGGGTAGCCTAACCGACTACCCCTGGCTCTTTAAGAAATTTATCAGGCCTTTGGGCCTTCAAGCACTCCAAGCGTTTGGGCCGCCTTCCATGGTCGGCTACCACTAAAGCCGACTCCCGGAAGGCGACACAGCCTCACCGACTCCTCCCCAGGACGACCACGGGGTGGCCGACTCCAAGAAGCCGGCCAAGAAGGACGCCGACTCCTAGGAGCCGGCCAAGACCACAACCACTCCTACATAACGGCGACCTGACGGGGTATGGCCACAGTGCGGCCCACGACCCCCGAAGCCCGAGGCGGGCATGGCTACAGGAGGCCGTACGGGAGGGATGTCTCCCGTGCGGCTCGGCACTGTAGCCACGCTAGCTCCAACGTCATCCACGACCCACTCCTGTACGGCCCAAGGACTGCGGGCCCCTTCAGCCAGAGAGAGGCGTGAAGGCGGCCCGGCTCTTCCTAGTCGGCCAAGAGCATAGCCGGCCTCCAGAAGCCAGCCACTCCCTTCCTCGAAGCAGGAGCCCCATTAAGGAGACAAGACGAGGTGAGGCTACAGTGATAGCCCCCGAGGCGGCCCACTATAGCCACGCTCACCTCGACAAAGCCCTCATCATCAGAGGCGCGGCTACAGTAAGCAGCCGCCGACAAAACCCTAGGCGGTGGGGCCGGCCTGTCGACCAAGTAGTCGGCAGCCGGCGGGACCCAGCAGCCGGCGGGACCCAGCAGCCGGCGGAGAAGCCGGCGAGCGTAGACACTGACGGCTGGGACCAGATCCCAGTCGGGTTAGCATTGTACCCCCGGGGGGTAGGCCTATATAAACCCCCCGGAGCGCCCATGCAAAGGGTTCGCACCTCAGCGGAGTTCGCTTCTAAGCATAGCACACACACACACACCATAGATACAGAGAAGCAAGAGCTAGCCTTGTTCTTCTTCTCCCTTGAACCCAACAGCTCTAGGAGCGATTGTAGCTACCCTTTATCGATCTAGTGATCATGCGGAGACCCCGTAGAGCAGGACTAGGGGTGTTATCTCCTCGGAGAGCCCCGAACCTGGGTAAGATTCGCCGGCGTGCATGTCTTCGCCTCATCCCGTTTCCAGGCACCGGCGACGTTTTATTGGCTCCAACAATGATAAGCCATCCCTTGGCATATGTCGCACCAACCACCCGACATTTGGCGCCCACCGTGGGGCCAGGTGCACCGTCGTCCGGAGACCTGTTTTGGACGGGAACCCTCTTCCTTCCCCACGAGCGCAGCCAGCCTGCTGCGCCCGATGGCGTTTGCCCCGACGCGCTGCAAGGCGTCGACGACGCCTACGCAGCGAGCCGCCTCGCCGATCTGCTCGGCGAGACTCGCATCTCCGACGAGCCTGCGTCTGACGCAGGCACCGACTACCCCGAGAGCCGCCTCGTCAGCCTCCTCGACCAACTTCACGTCTCCAGCGAGCCCGCTGCGGACATGGAGTCGGTCGGCTCCACCGATCCGATGATCATCGACTCCGACACCGCGTCGCTCGACGCCTACCCCTCCGACGTGGTGGTCTTCGACGACCCCCTCCCTCGAGCTGACAGCGGCAGTAGCGCTGTCACCAAAGTGCTGGTCATCAGCCACGTCTCCAACTCAGGCGAGAACGCCCGCGACGCTCAACAAGCGGCGATGCACGACCTCTCCGTCCCCATCCCGGCCGACGCCGACGCCGAGACCCTGGAGGCACGCCGCCTTGCCCTCATCGCGGAGAGCAAGAAGATAGCCTCGATGAGACGCCTCACCGAGGCCCACCAGCGCGAAGTCGACCGCGCCGCCTTCGGGACGCCGCCGCCTAGCGGCCCGAGCCGAGCCGGCTTCTTCCAGAAGCGCGTCGCAGCCGTTGCCAGCCTGCTGGGTGCAAATCGCCCCGTCTACGCCACCCCGCTCGAGAATCTGCGAGCCGCTCAGGCGGCTGCAGAAGAGCTCAATGGGCTGGGAGCCGATGAGCTCCCATACATGACAAGACGAATCCAGCAGCTGATCGACGCGGCTGCAGAACGGCACGAAGCCGGCGCCCGAGCTGATAGCCATCCCCCGCGCCGGGAGCACGCTGCGACGTCCCGCTCGCCGACTACGAGCGGTGTGCACCAAAAGAAAGACAAGGAGCCGGCTGCCAGCCGCAGCCGGACTCGCATTACTATCGAGCGCGACGCGGATGGCCGCCCTCGAGCTGTAGAGCACCAGAGAAACCTGCCTCCTCCCCCGCCTCGAAGAGAAAGACGCCTCACTCCACCGCCTGTCACCCATCCGACTCTTGGTGACCGACTCGGCCGCCGAGAAGGAGTCGGCGAAAACGACACCCGCCACAGGATCGACCGCCTTGCTCGATCCTTGGCGCTAGAAGAAGAAGACGATGTCGGCCCGCCATGCTTTGGGCCCCGCATCCGCGACGAGCCCTTCCCCAAGGGGTTCTCGCTCCCCAGAGACACACCCAAGTACAACGGCTCGGTGAAGCCGGAAGATTGGCTCATCGGCTACTCCACAGCCGTCAACATCGCCAACGGCAATCGGCGCGTCGCCGTGAAGTACGTCCCCTTGATGCTGCAAGGCACGGCGCGCACGTGGCTCAACAGCCTCAAGCCCTACAGCATCAACAGCTGGCTGGACTTCACCGAAGTTTTCGTCCGCAACTTCACAGCACCTACAAACGGCCTCCCGAGCCTCGCCAGCTCTCCCTCTGCGTCCAGGGGCCCAACGAGTCAACCCGCGACTAGCTCACGCGATGGGCCGAGCTCCGCAACTCCTGCGAGGGAGTGCACGAGGTCTAGGCCATCGAGTATTTCACTACCGGGTGCCGAGAGGGCACCCTCCTCAAGCACCGACTCCTCTGCGACGAGCCGGCTACCCTCGATGAGTTGCTGATCACCGCCGACTCCTCCATGAAGACCGAGCTCCGAGTGGACGCCTCGGGGAAAGTAGTTGCTCCGGCTCCCAAGACGTCGACTGGCGACCCTAACCGGCGCCCCTACCAGAACGAACACAAGCGCAAGGGCCCCATGCCGACTTCCTCCAGTCGGCAGGTGGCCACAATTGAAGACGAGCAGCCCGAAGAGCGGCCCGCTCCCAAGAAGAAGGGTGGCCGGCCGCCCTGGCAGCCGTCCTTCTCCTACGAACAAGCACTCGATGCTCCCTGCAAGTACCACAGCGGCGCGAAGCCGTCCAACCATACAACACGGAAATGCCACTGGCTCACCCGCATCACCAAGGGCGAAGGGATGGTGCCGCCTCCGCCTCCCGGCCCGCTGCCTCCAGCTCCCCAGCAGCCGGCGGCCCGGCCGGCAGTCGGCGCCATCCAAGACGAGTTCCCCGAAGCGCACGACGCCTACGTCGTCTTCACAAGTCAAGTCTACGACAAGCGCGGCCGACGCCGGCAACACCAAGAAGTAAACGCAGTCGCCTCTAGCACCGCCGAGTTCATGCACTGGTCGGAAAAGCCCATCAGCTGGAGTCAGGCCGACCACCCAGAGGTGATGCCTTCGCCTGGCTCCTATGCTATGGTCTTGGACGTCACCCTTGCGACGGAGAGGCGAGCTGCCAGATTTTCCCGCGTCCTGATAGATGGCGGAAGCAGTATCAATATACTGTACCGCGATACCATGGACAAGCTGAACATCAAAGCAAAGCAGCTCATGCCGAGCCGCACCGTCTTCCATGGTATCGTACCCGGCCTATCTTGCTCTCCAATCGGCAAGATCAAAATGGATGTTCTCTTCGGAGACAAAGATCACTTTCGCCGGGAAGCAATATGGTTCGAGGTGGTGGATTTGGAGAGCCCCTATCACGCACTACTTGGCCGACCTGCTTTGGCCAAGTTCATGGCTGTTCCCCACTACGCCTACCTGAAGATGAAGATGCCGAGCTCGAAGGGGATCATCACGGTAGCCGGCGACTACAAGAAGTCCACCGAGTGCGCCATGGCCAGTAGCCGGCTGGCCGAGTACCTCGTGGTGGCAGAAGAGAAGAAGATGCTGGAACGGGTTGTGGCCATGGCCGGCAAGCAGCCGGCCTTGTCCCCCAACCCCAAGGACTGTGATGCGCATGGCTCCTCCCAGCCTGCAAAAGAGACGAAGAAGATACCTCTAGACCCGGAGCACCCGGAGAGGTTCGCCGTGATTGGGGCGAACTTGGACAGTAAATAGGAAGGCGAGCTCGCCGACTTCCTCCGTGAGAATCGAGACATCTTTGCATGGTCCCCAAAGGACATGCCGGGTGTCCCGAAGGATTTCGCCGAGCACAAGTTACATGTCCGAGCTGATGCGAAGCCGGTCAAGCAACCCCTCCACCGACTATCAGAAGAGAAGCGAAGAATCGTGGGAGAAGAGATAGCCCGGCTCCTTGCAGCCAGCTTCATCATGGAAGTATTCTTTCCAGAATGGCTTGCCAATCCAGTTCTGGTTTTGAAGAAGAATAACAAGTGGCGCATGTGTATAGACTACACAAGTTTGAACAAGGCCTGCCCAAAGGATCCGTTTGCTTTGCCATGGATTGACCAAGTGATAGACTCCACAGCCGGATGCGAGCTGTTGAGTTTTTTGGATGCATACTCAGGGTATCATCAGATCAAGTTGGACCCGGCTGACCGCCTGAAGACTGCCTTCATCACACCCTTTGGAGCTTTCTGCTACCTGACAATGACATTCGGCTTGAGAAACGCCGGTGCCACTTTTCAGTGTTGCATGCAGAAATGTCTCTTGAAACAACTCGGCAGAAATGCCCATGTCTACGTAGACGACATTGTGGTGAAGACAGAGAAGCGCGGTACCTTGCTAGAAGACTTGAAGGAAACATTTGCCAACTTGCGCCGATTCCAGATCAAGCTCAACCCCGAGAAGTGCGTGTTCGGAGTGCCAGCTGGCCAGCTGCTAGGCTTCCTGGTCTCTGAACGCGGCATTGAGTGCAACCCTGTCAAGATCAAGGCCATCGAGAGGATGGAGATTCCCACCAAGCTGCGAGATGTGCAGAAGTTCACTGGCTGCTTAGCCTCCCTGAACCGTTTTATCAGCCAACTAGGAGAGAAGGCTCTCCCCCTGTACCGACTCATGAAGAAGTCCGCTCACTTTGAGTGGAATGATCAAGCCGACCAAGCCTTCCATGAGTTGAAGAAAATGTTGACCACTCCGCCTGTCCTGGCTGCGCCGACTGAGAAGGAGCCCATGCTCCTCTACATCGCCGCGACAAGCCGAGTCGTCAGCACTGTTGTTGTGGTCCAGCGCCCGGAGGAAGGCCGAGCCCAGCTGGTCCAGAGGCCGGTCTACTATCTCAGCGAAGTACTGTCCAGCTCAAAGCAAAACTACCCGCACTACCAGAAGATGTGCTATGGGGTGTACTTCGCTGCCAAGAAATTGAAGCCTTACTTCCAAGAGCACCCCATCACGGTCGTGTGCACTGCCCCGCTCGCCGAGATCATAGGCAGCCGGGATGCATCCGGCCGGGTGGCCAAATGGGCCATTGCCTTGGCGCCCTACACAATTTTCTATCAACCCCGCACCGCCATCAAGTCGCAAGCATTGGCCGACTTCCTCGTCGACTGGGCCGAAACCCAGTACTTACCGCCGGCTCCCGACTCTACCCATTGGCGGATGCACTTTGACGGGTCCAAGATGCGCACCGGCTTGGGAGCCGGCATCGTCCTCACCTCTCCAAAAGGCGACAAGCTCAAGTACACGCTGCAGATCCACTTCGCCGCCTCCAACAACGTGGCCGAGTACGAGGCGCTCGTACATGGGCTCCGGCTAGCCAAAGAACTCGGCATACGCCGGATCCTGTGCTACGGCGACTCAGACTTAGTGGTCCAGCAATCATTTGGCGACTGGGACGCCAAGGACGCGAACATGGCAAGCTACCGTTTCCTCGTCCAGCAGATGAGCGGATACTTCGAAGGGTGCGAGTTCCTTCACGTGCCAAGGGCCGACAACGACCAAGCAGATGCCCTAGCACGGATCGGCTCCACCCGACAAGCCATACCGACTGGCGTCTCCCTCCAGCGCCTCCTCAAGCCGTCCATCAAGCCGTCTCCAGAGTCGGATTCCATCTTCGTACCGCCTGCGCCAGAAACAGCCGGATCCGGCTCAAGAAATCCCGCAGGCGGCACGGGGACTTCAACAACTGCCCCGGGGACTGACGTAGTCGCACCCGGCCCAGGGACTTCAGAACCCGGCCCGGGGACTGCAGTAGTCGGCCCGGGGACTGCAACGACACAAGAAGCGGTGGTCGACTCCAATGCAACACCCAGCCCACCCACCCGAGTCATGGTGGCCACATTAACAGCAGAAGAAGTCACAGCTCCCTCATGGGCCCAGCCCATCCTCAAGTTCCTAGTCAGCAGAGAGCTGTCGGCTGATGAGATCGCAGCAAGACTAGTGCAACGACGAGCCGCAGCATACACAATAATCAACAGGGAGCTTGTGAAGCGCAGCGTCACTTGAGTCTTCCAGCGTTGCGTCGAGCCAGAAAAAGGAGTGGCAATCCTCAAAGACATCCACCAAGGCGAATGCGGCCATCACGCCGCCTCAAGATCCCTCGTGGCCAAGGCTTTCCGCCATGGTTTCTTCTGGCCGACTGCCTTGGAGGATGCTAAAGAAATAGTCAAGAGCTGCAGAGGATGTCAAGTCTTCAGTTCCAAACAACACCTGCCGGCTTCTGCCCTCAAGACCATTCCCCTCACCTGGCCTTTTGCCGTCTGGGGACTGGACATGGTGGGCCCTTTCAAGACAGCCCGTGGTGGCCTGACACATCTACTTGTTGCTGTGGACAAGTTCACAAAGTGGATTGAAGCAAAGCCAATCAAGAAGCTCAATGGGCCGACTGCCGTGACATTCATCACCGACATCACTACTCGGTACGGCGTGCCGCACAGCATCATCACCGACAACGGCACGAACTTCGCCAAAGGCGCACTGGCACGTTTCTGCGCGACACAGGGCATCCGACTGGACTTAGCGTCCGTTGCCCACCCGCAGTCAAACGGCTAGGTCGAGCGAGCAAATGGACTTATCCTCTCCGGCATCAAGCCCCGACTGGTTGTACCACTGGAGCGATCGGCCGGCTGCTGGCTCGAAGAGCTGCCGGCTGTCCTCTGGAGTCTGCACACTACACCCAACAAGTCAACCGGCTTCACTCCATTCTTCCTTGTGTACGGTGCCGAGGCTGTCATCCCAACAGACATCGAGTTCGACTCGCCTCGGATCACCATGTACACGGAGGAGGAAGCCAAAGAAGCAAGAGAAGACGGCGTCGACCTACTGGAAGAAGGTCGGCTGTTAGCCCTCAGCCGGTCCGCCATCTACCAGCAAGGCCTGCGCCGCTACCACAACCGCAAGGTCAAGCCAAGATCCTTCCAAGAGGGCGACCTTGCGCTCCGGCTGATCCAGCGAACAGCCGGCCAGCACAAGCTCTCGGCCCCTTGGGAAGGCCCCTTCGTCGCCAGCAAGGCACTCGGCAACGACTCCTACTACTTGATCGACGCGCAAAAGCCAAGAGCACGCAAGAGAGACGACTCCGGCAAGGAGTCGGAGCGACCATGGAACGCAAACCTCCTAAGACGATTTTACAGCTGAAAAGCAGTATGTATCACGCTACCCCTTTTGTATTAAGTTACAAACCAACAGGCCCCCCGAACAGTACTCAGGGACTGCCTTTTATTTATCTATGAATGACGAGTGTCATATCCATGAATGTATTATTACATTTTGAATTCTTGTCCGGCACCGGGTCCGACTAGTCGGCCCGGGGACTGGCCGCCTTGAGCTATATTCTAAGTTCTTCCCGAAGTCAGCAAAGTAGTGCGCCGGCTCCCAAGTCCTCTCTTGTTGAAAGTCGCATCTCAAAGAACTGACTGTCCGACTAGCAAGAGAGAAGGCAGAAAGGACGCCCACACGAAAAACGGCTAAGGAACAACTAACCTATATAGCAAAAAGACGGCCTCCATATATGCCCGCCGGCTGTCACAGCAGCCGGCTGGCCGGCTTCCTAAAAAACTTAGCTTAAGTCCGGGAGAGCTAAAAGTACTTCCCCCTCCCCAATCGGCCAAGCACTCCCCGGCTACAGATTGCAGAGCAACTTTTTGACTAGGGAGGCGGCAACCAAGGGAGGGCGGCAAAGGAAAAAAGCAGAAGGACAAAGAGCGAAAGTACAAGGAAAGACCGATTGCATAACTTATATACATAAAGCCGCCCACAGGCCGGCGACAGACTTAAGTTTGAATACACCCAGTGGGTGGAATTGTGCAGACTTAACCAAACATTGTTCAAAAGTAACAAGACAGGAAAACAAAAGAAAGAAGACTAAGGCGCGACTTGGAGGCCGAGCTGGTCGGTGAAGGCAGCTCGCCGGCTGAAGGAGTGGCCG
Source organism: Triticum aestivum (assembly GCF_018294505.1). NCBI lineage: Eukaryota > Viridiplantae > Streptophyta > Magnoliopsida > Poales > Poaceae > Triticum > Triticum aestivum. The sequence continues at coordinate 412,461,838 of NC_057802.1, read as the reverse complement.
CCTAGCTGGTCCCGGCTTGACCACCTCCTGCGGCAGGAGACGCACTCGCACGCGACGTAGTGCTGGAGGCGCGGTCAGGCTGGCCGGCTTCTCCACCAGCCGGCTCGGCGTCTTCACCCTCCTCCTCCTCCTCCTCGCCCTCGTCGCTGGAGTCCATCTCCTCCGCCGAGTCCTCGCCGTGCGCCGGGTCCAGCCCGAACCAATCTTCCGGCTGGGCGACTCCATTGTCGTCCACCTCGGGGGCGAAGACGTTGGTGTCGGTGTAATCAGCGATCGCTGAAGCCCGCCGAATAATGGCCGGCCGCGCCGGCTCCAGCTCCGTGTCGGCTTGCTGCCGCCAGGTCGCCAGCTGGTCCAGGTTCAGGCCGGGATACCAGGCCTTGACGAACCCCAGCGCCCGCCTGGCGCCGGAGCGAGCCGCTGACGCCTTCCAAGCCTCGAAGCGGCCGACTGCCACCTCCAGCCAGTCGGCGGTCCGACTGGGGGTGCGAGGGACCACTTGGCCGGGCCAGAGGGCGGCTAAGACCTGCGATCCCGCGCGCTGAAGCCGGTGGAGCAGCCTGTGAGCCGGCTGGATGCGAGCCTGGATCGCCAGGAGCTGCTCCTCTAGCGAGCGGCCGGCGGTTGACGAGATCTCGAAGCCGGCTTGCCTCTTCGCCTGGTGACGGGCTTCGACGGCCTGGTTAGCGGCAGTGGAATAGCCGGGGAAGTACTCTGCGCGAAGAAGGAAAGAAAAGAAGAGCACCAAAATCAGAAAAACAAGTCAAATGGCAGATGGCAAGAAAGGACGAAGGGGTAGACGACTTACCGTCAACCAGGTCCTCAATCTGGCCATAGCCGGAGACCAGAGTCTGCCTGTTCTCCGCCCAGCCGGCCGCCTCCGTCTCGAACTCGGCCTGGAGGGCGGCTTCGCGATCCTGTGCAGCCTTGTGGCCTTCCTCCTGGTCGGCCAGCTTCTTGACCAGGCGGTCGCGCTCCTGCACCAAGGCGGCGAGCTCCGCGTCCTTGGCACGAAGAGCAGTCTGGGACTCCCCCAGCTGTGCCCTCAGACTGGCGTTGGCCGCTGCAGAGATAGAAGAAGAAGAAGAACAATGAGAAATCATCAAGGAAGATCCGAGCCGACTGCTCAGCAGTCGGCCCGAATCTCGGGGACTACACCCAGTGGGTGCGCTGACGCGCCCCCACATGAGAAAAAGATCAAGTCACATACCTCGGCTTTTAGTGAGATCGGCGGTCTTCTGAGTCAGCTCCCGAGCCTGGGAGTTGAAGGCGGCCGCTCGGAGGTTGTGGTAGTCCTGCAAGACGGACAGAAGACCGACGTGAGAACAAAAGCAGCAAAAACAAATCTCCAAGAAGTTCCAAGCCGCCTGCTCAGCAGCCGACTCGGAACTCGGGGACTACACCCAGTGGGTGCGCTGACGTGCCCCCACGAGAGAAATCAAGTTCAAGAAAGAACATGATGAGAATACTAACCCGGATGGCTGCCCGCGTGGCGAGGAATTCGTCGGTGAACTGCCTCAGCGCCGCGGCTTGGCTTTGCAGCCGGGTCCGGACATCTTGTGCGGCGATGTTCACCACGGCTGACCCTCCGCCCGGCGTCCACCCCGAGGTAGCGCTGGCCGCCTCCGCATCTCGGGCCGACGAGCTGGAGCCCACGGCCGGCTGTGGCTCCGACGCAGCCTTCTGCGGTTCAGACACGGCCTTCCCTGCACGCCGGCTTGGCGGAGCCCGGACCGCCACCTCAGCCCCCGCGGCCGGCTCGCCCTCCGCCGACTGCGCGGGCGCAGGCTCAGGCTGGCGGCCTTGGGTCGCCCTAGTCGGAGGAGTCGGCCCCGGCGCCTCCCCCAAGATGACGACGTCGTCGCCACTTCCTCCCAGCCCCGGCTGGGAACCGCTGGCTCCCCCTGGCGAGGGATCCACGTCCCTGGGCGCCATGGTGCGCAGGGGGGGTGACCATCAACGCCTTCCCTGCCGCCGCTTCGGCCTCGGCCTCTGCCTGGGCCTTGGCTGCGGCTTCGGCGAGCGCCTTCGCCGCCTCCTCCTCCCGAGCTGCCTGGGCGGCGGCTGCCCTCCGTGCCTCCGCCTCCCGCGCTTCCTGCTCCCCCCGCGCCTCCCGCGCATTCCTTTCCGTCGCGTCCAGGAGGGCGGCGCGGGGATCCACGCGGCGGGTGGTGCTCCCAGAGCCCCCTGGCGACTCGACGACGGAGCCGGCAGTCGCCCGCTCAAGTGATAGCGGAGCTCTGACCATTGAAAAAGAAGACGAAGATTCAAGAACCACCAAAGGAAAGAAAGAAGGACAGTACATAGAAAGAGAGAACTTACGCCGACACAGTCTGCGGCTGCTTCACCACTTTGCGAAAGGGAGCCGCCTTCGCGGCCGCCTCTTCCCGCCTGGTGGCCGCCGCCCCACCCCTGGGCTTCTTCGTCCGGCTACCGAACATGCCCTGGGTGGCGCGACGTTTCTGGCCTCTACCCCGAGCAGGCTGCGCGCCGGAGGAGCCCGCGCCGCGTCCGGATGCCGGCTGGCGATGCGGAACGGCTTCGGCTTCGTCCTCGTCCGGCCAGTCGTCGAAGGTAGCGGTGAACCCGGAGCCGCCTGCTTCTCCGCCGGCTTGGCCGCCGGCCGGCTCGGCGGCATCCTCCATATTGACCGCCCCAGGTCGGGGTCATCCTGGTCGTGTTCGGTCCGGTCGGGGATGAAGCGGCGCTCCACGTCTGCCCCGCCGGCCGGCCGGAGCAGAGGACTCTGTCAAAAGAACAAGCCGACTGGGTTAGAGTCGGCCCAGAGGAACTCGGCGACAAAGCTGAGAGAGAGAGAGAGAAAAAGAGACGAGGGGAGCGTACCGTAGGCGGAGGATTGGCGCGGCTGTATGGCTCCTTGCCGAATTGCCAGTCTTCGGAAAGCTGGCAGTTGGCGAGGTAATTCACCATGTCGGCGGCGTCGGGCTGCGGCATCTCCTTGGTGCACATCCGGCTCGGATCGAGCTGGCCGATCATTTGACAGATCAGATGAGGCCGGCTCTGGAGCGGAAGGACCCGGCGCGTGACGAACGCAGCCAGGAGGTCGGGCCCCATTAGGCCATCCGACTGGACATCACCCGCAGGCGGGCGATGGGGCGTTTCCTCCCTGCGACAGCGTCACCGCCCGGAAGGACCACTGGGGCAGCCTCCCCGCCGGTGGGCCGGCTACGTAGGCCGGCAGGTTGATGTAGTCGCCCCGTGGAGCGATGTTCCGCACGTAGAAGTACGACTTCTGCCACTTCTTCACCGATTGGATAAGCGTGATGACGGGGAAGGGGTTGTCGGCGCCCGATCTCCGCGACGCGATGAAGGCACCAGTATGAGCCGGCACGCCTTTGCTGCGCGTGCCCAGCTTCGACTGGAAGAACTCCCCCAAGAGCTCAAGGGTGGGGAGGACGCCGAGATAGCCCTCGCACAGGGTGACGAAGGCCGACAGCAGCACCACCGCGTTGGGGGTGAGGTGGTGCGGCTGGAGTTGATAGAATTCCAGCTAGGAGCGGAAGAAGGCGCTCACTGGCAGGCCGAAGCCGCGCAGGAAGTGCGAGCGGAAGACCACCCGCTCGCCATCCCGCGGCGGCGGCCTGATTTCCTTCTCCGGCGCGAGGCGGACCTCCACCTTGCACGTGCTGGGCAGACGCCGGGTGTCGCGGAGGAAGTCGATGTGGTCGTTATGGACGATGGAGCCATCCCAATCCCCGCCAAGCTGCTCTACGTGAGGAGGCATAGCGGAAGCTGGCACGGCGGCGGAGGAGCGTGCGGAGGAAGAGCGCGGCGGCAAGGCGCTGTCGCGAGAACGAGCAAGGCGAGAAGACGGTGGAAGTACGAGGAACGTGCGAGGGCCTGCCGCCCTCCACCTCCCCCTACTTATAGCCTCACGCGGCCGAAGAGGCCGGACGTGGGGGGAGACGTGGGATTAACTGCGCCCACTCCCCCCACGTCTCGCGTTTATTACGCATAAGTGCGAGCCGAAACTGCCGCACGGAACGTGCGGGCGGTTTCGGGATACAAAGGATCCGCGCCTGGGCCGGGGCGCGGACGTGGCGGGCCCCCTCCCTGCGGCGACGTCCCGTCACGCGCGTGGGCTGGCAGGCTTTCCGGCCACGTGGCACGCCAACGGCCCGAGGCCGCCCGCGGCCCGGTGCACGTCCCTGTGGGTTTCCCGCCCCCCGACTCCAGTAGAATTCGCCTAAGGTGGCGCGCCAGACCAAGGCCGGCTCCCAGCTGCCGGCTTGTCACGATAGGAAGCTGATCGAGCTTCTCGAACCCCACTCCACCTCGAAGCCCAATCAGCTTCGGGGACTACTGTCGGGGTAAATGGGCACGGGTAGCCTAACCGACTACCCCTGGCTCTTCAAGAAATTTATCAGGCCTTTGGGCCTTCAAGCACTCCAAGCGTTTGGGCTGCCTTCCATGGTCGGCTACCACTAAAGCCGACTCCCGGAAGGCGACCCAGCCTCACCGACTCCTCCCCAGGACGACCACGGGGTGGCCGACTCCAAGAAGCCGGCCAAGAAGGACGCCGACTCCTAGGAGCCGGCCAAGACCACAACCACTCCTACATAACGGCGACCTGACGGGGTATGGCCACAGTGCGGCCCACGACCCCCGAAGCCCGACGCGGGCATGGCTACAGGAGGCCGTACGGGAGGGATGTCTCCCGTGCGGCTCGGCACTGTAGCCACGCTAGCTCCAACGTCATCCACGACCCACTCCTGTACGGCCCAAGGACTGCGGGCCCCTTCAGCCAGAGAGAGGCGTGAAGGCGGCCCGGCTCTTCCTAGTCGGCCAAGAGCATAGCCGGCCTCCAGAAGCCGGCCACTCCCTTCCTCGAAGCAGGAGCCCCATTAAGGAGACAAGACGAGGTGAGGCTACAGTGATAGCCCCCGAGGTGGCCCACTGTAGCCACGCTCACCTCGACAAAGCCCTCATCATCAGAGACGCGGCTACAGTAAGCAGCCGTCGACAAAACCCTAGGCGGTGGGGCCGGCCTGTCGACCAAGTAGCCGGCAGCCGGCGGGACCCACCAGCCGGCGGAGAAGCCGGCGAGCGTAGACACTGACGGCTGGGACCAGATCCCAGTCGGGTTACCATTGTACCCCTGGGGGTAGGCCTATATAAACCCCCCGGAGCGCCCATGCAAAGGGTTCGCACCTCAGCGGAGTTCGCTTCTAAGCATAGCACACACACACACACCATAGATACAGAGAAGCAAGAGCTAGCCTTGTTCTTCTTCTCCCTTGAACCCAACAGCTCTAGGAGCGATTGTAGCTACCCTTTATCGATCTAGTGATCATGCGGAGACCCCGTAGAGCAGGACTAGGGGTGTTATCTCCTCGGAGAGCCCCGAACCTGGGTAAGATTCGCCGGCGTGCATGTCTTCGCCTCATCCCGTTTCCAGGCACCGGCGACGTTTTATTGGCTCCCACAATGATAAGCCATCCCTTGGCATATGTCGCACCAACCACCCGACATTTGGCGCCCACCGTGGGGCCAGGTGCACCATCGTCCGGAGACCTGTTCTGGACGGGAACCCTCTTCCTTCCCCACGAGCGCAGCCAGCCTGCTGCGCCCGATAGCGTTTGCCCCGACGCGCTGCAAGGCGTCGACGACGCCTGCGCAGCGAGCCGCCTCGCCGATCTGCTCGGCGAGACTCGCATCTCCGACGAGCCTGCGTCCGACGCAGGCACCGACTACCCCGAGAGCCGCCTCGTCAGCCTCCTTGACCAACTTCACGTCTCCAGCGAGCCCGCTGCGGACATGGCGTTGGTCGGCTCCACCGATCCGATGATCATCGACTCCGACACCGCGTCGCTCGACGCCTACCCCTTCGACGTGGTGGTCTTCGACGACCCCCTCCCTCGAGCTGACAGCGGCAGTAGCACTGTCACCGAAGTGCTGGTCATCAGCCACGTCTCCAACTCGGGCGAGAACGCCCGCGACGCTCAACAAGCGGCGATGCACGACCTCTCCGTCCCCATCCCGGCCGACGCCGACGCCGAGACCCTGGAGGCACGCCGCCTTGCCCTCATCGCGGAGAGCAAGAAGATAGCCTCGATGAGACGCCTCACCGAGGCCCACCAGCGCGAAGTCGACCGCGCCGCCTTCGGGACGCCGCCGCCTAGCGGCCCAAGCCGAGCCGGCTTCGTCTAGAAGCGCGGCGCAGCCGTTGCCAGCCTGTTGGGCGCAGATCGCCCCGTCTACGCCACCCCGCTCGAGAATCTGCGAGCCGCTCAGGCGGCTGCAGAAAAGCTCAATGGGCTGGGAGCCGATGAGCTCCCATACATGACAAGACGGATCCAGCAGCTGATCGACGCGGCTGCAGAACAGCACGAAGCCGGCGCCCGAGCCCAGAATTGTTTTGGACATTATTGGGCTTTATTATACACTTTTATATAATTTTTGGGACTAACCTGTTAACCGGAGGCCCAGCCCAGAATTGTTGTTTTTGCCTATTTCAGAGTTTCGCAGAAAAAGAATATCAAACAGAATCCAAACGGAATGAAACCTTCGGGAACGTGATTTTCGGAACGAACGTGATCCAGAGGACTTGTACCCTATGTCAAGAAAGCTACCAGGAAGGCACGAGGTAGGGGGGCGCGCCTACCCCCCGGGCGCGCCCTCCACCCTCATGGGCCCCACGTTGCTCCACGGACGTACTTCCTCCTATATATACCTACGTACCCCCAAACTACCAGATACGGAGCCAAAAACCTAATTCCACCACCGCAACCTTCTGTACCCGTGAGATCTCATCTTGGGGCCTTTTCCGGAGCTCTGCCGGAGGGGGCATCGATCACTGAGGGTTTCTACATCAACACCATAGCCTCTTCGATGATGTGTGAGTAGTTTACCTCAGACCTTCGGGTCCATAGTTATTAGCTAGATGGCTTCTTCTCTCTTTTTGGATCTCAATACAATGTTCTCCCCCTCTCTTGTGGAGATCTATTCAATGTAATCTTCTTTTGCGGTGTGTTTGTTGAGACCGATGAATTGTGGGTTTATGATCAAGTTTATCTATGAACAATATTTGAATCTTCTCTGAATTCTTTTATGTATGATTGGTTATCTTTGCAAGTCTCTTCGAATTATCAGTTTGGTTTGGCCTACTAGATTGATCTTTCTTGCAATGGGAGAAGTGCTTAGCTTTGGGTTCAATCTTGCGGTGTCCTTTCCCAGTGACAGTAGGGGCAGCAAGGCACGTATTGTATTGTTGCCATCGAGGATAACAAGATGGGGTTTATATCATATTGCATGAGTTTATCCCTCTACATCATGTCATCTTGCTTAAAGCGTTACTCTGTTCTTACGAACTTAATACTCTAGATGCATGTTGGATAGTGGTCGATGTGTGGAGTAATAGTAGTAGATGCAGGCAGGAGTCGGTCTACTTGTCTTGGACGTGATGCCTATATACATGATCATACCTAGATATTCTCATAACTATGCTCAATTCTGTCAATTGCTCAACAGTAATTTGTTCACCCACCATAATACTTATGCTCTTGAGAGAAGCCACTAGTGAAGCCTATTGCCCCCGGGTCTATTTTCCATCATATTAATCTCCCAACAACAAGCTATTTCTGGCGCCATCTTTATTTTGCTTTCTTTACTTTGCATCTTTATCATAAAAATACCAAAAATATTATCTTATCATATCTATCAGTTCTCACTCTCGTAAGTGACCGTGAAGGGATTGACAACCCCATTATTGCGTTGGTTGCGAGGCTTTATTTGTTTGTGTAGGTGCGAGGGACTCGTGCGTGGCCTCCTACTGGATTGGTACCTTGGTTCTCAAAAATTGAGGGAAATACTTACGCTCTTTGCTGCATCACCCTTTCCTCTTCAAGGGAAAACCAACGCAGTGCTCAAGAGGTAGCAAGAAGGATTTCTGGCGCCGTTGCCGGGGAGTCTATGCAAAAGTCAACATACCAAGTACCCATCACAAACCCTTATCTCCCGCATTACATTATTTGCCATTTGGCGCTCGTTTTCCGCTCCCCCACTTCACCTTTTGCGGTTTAATTCGCCCCTCTTCCGTTCGATCTTGTGTTACCATGTGCCTTCTATTTGCTTGCATCTTTGCTTGCTAAAAATCTATTGATATGGATCCACTTAAGGTGTTCTACTTGGATCATCTCGATCCTTATGCGCTCGTGCTGAAACCCCAACTAGCCTAGTTGATGGGAAATCTTTAGATGAGCATGCTCATTTTGTGCGTCACCGTTTGTCTGAAAAAGGGAGACTCTTATGGAATCAAATAAACAAATTGCTGTGTTATTCTTGGAATCTTTGTGAAATTTGTGATATTACTTGTTGCTCTAAGAACCCTAAAAACACCTCCCCTACCTATGTGAATTTAATGAAAATGAAATCTTATCTTCTTATGCAAAGGGTGTTTATAGGTACTATGATATTGAACAAATTGAAGAATTTTTTTCTTTTAAGGGTTCTTTTGAAGTTGCTTCTTTGTTTGAAAAGTATGATATTACTCTTTACGAATCTGAAAATCTTGACATACTTAAATATTGCTATGAAAACTATGCTCATAATGTCTATGTCAAAGAATTTATTGAAAGAATGACAGTTGCTTCGGAAGAAAATAATGATATGCATGAATCTATAGATAATTGTGATTCTGATGATTTGATTGAAATATCCCTTGATGAACATGATGCTTGCTATTCTTGTGGCCATGATGCCAATATTTATGAAGATGAATTTGCTATAGTTCCGTATGTTAAACATGAGATCGTCGCTATTGCACCCATACTTGATAGTTCCTTCGATAAAAAGCATGATTGCAATGATTTTACTACAAATTCTCTTGATGTCAATTGTGCTAATAATATGCAAAACCCTAAGCTTTGGGATGCTAGTTTTGCTATGTCTACTACTTGTTGCAATGATCATGATTGGGGTGATTCTTCTTATGATCTTGAAAATTTATTTAAGCCCCATGATGAATATGAGATTGATATTAGTGTTTGCAATATTATTGAAAGTGGGTTTGGAAGAGTGTCAACTTTAGATCCCACATATTTGGAGTATGTTCAATCTTATGATATTTTTGATAAAAGTGGGTTTGGAGAGGTCATGACTTTAGTTAATGTTAATCCCACTATTTTGGAAGAGTGTCAACTTTGCACGCATGTGGATCGTGTTGAAAATATTTATTGTGATAGCTATTTTGTTGAATTTGCTTATGATCCCACATGTAATTATTATGAGAGAGGAAAATATGGTTGTAGAAATTTTCATGATAATAAATTACCTCTCGTTATGTTGAGATTGCTATTGTTTCTTTCCACTTCCTTGCATATGCTAGTTTTTGGTTGCTATGATAATTTGTTTTCCTATAAGATGCCTATGCATAGGAAGTATGTTAGACTTATATGTGTTTTTCACGTGTTTCATGATGCTCTCTTTGTGCTTCAATTCTTGTCTTTCATGTGAGATCCGTTGAAATCTTATGCCTAGCTAAGGGCGTTAAACGATAGCGCCAGTTGGGAGGCAACCCAATTTTATTTTTGGTTTTTTGCTTTTCGCTTTTTTTAGGAATAAATATTTGATCTAGCCTCTGGTTAGATTTGTTTTTATGTTTTAATTAGTTTTTGTGCCAAGTTAAACCTATAGGATCTTCTTGGATGATAGTTATTTGATCTTGCAGAAAATTCCAGAAACCTTCTGTTCACGAACATAATTGTTAAAAATCACCAGAACGTGATAAAATATTGATTCCAATTGCTGCTGATCAATAAACAAATTATCTAGGTCGTCCTATTTTGGATGAATTTTTGGAGTTCCAGAAGTTTGCGTTAGTTGCAGATTACTACAGACTGTTCTGTTTTTGACAGATTCTGTTTTTCGTGTGTTGTTTGCTTATTTTGAGGAATCTATTGCTAATAAAATAGTTTATAAACCATATAGAAGTTGGAATACAGTAGGTTTAACACCAATATAAATAAAGAATGAGTTCATTACAGTACCTTGAAGTGGGATTTTGTTTTCTTTCGCTAACGGAGCTCATGATATTTTCTGTCAAGTTTTGTGTTGTGAAGTTTTCAAGTTTTGGGTGAAAGATTTGATGGACTATGGAATAAGGAGTGGCAAGAGCCTAAGCTTGGGGATTCCCATGGCACCCCAAGATAATCTAAGGACACCTAAAAGCCAAATCTTGGGGATGCCCCGGAAGGCATCCCTTCTTTCGTCTACTTCCATCGGTAACTTTACTTGGAGCTATATGTTTATTCACCACATGATATGTGTTTTGCTTGGAGCGTCTTGTATTATTTGAGTTTTTATTTGTTAGTTTACCACAATCATACTTGCTGTACACACCTTTTAAGAGAGACACACATGATTCGGAAATTTTTTGAATACTCTATGTGCTTCACTTATATCTTTTGAGTTATATAGTTTTGCTCTAGTGCTTCACTTATATCTTTTCGAGCACGGCGGTAGATTTGTTTTATAGAAACTATTGATCTCTCATGCTTCACTTATATCTTTTTGAGAGTCCTATAAAATAGCATGGCAATTTGCTTTAACTAAAAATCATGAGAAATTTGATGCATGATAATTGTTTTGAGATATAAAGGTGGTAATATCATAGTTGTGCTAGTTGAGTAATTATGGAATTGAAAAATACTTGTGTTGGAGTTTGTGATTCCCGTAGCATGCACGTATGGTGAACCGTTATGTAATAAAGTCGGAGCATGAGGTATTTATTCATTGTCATCCTTTGTGTGGCGGTCGGGATCACGCGATGGTTAACTCCTACCAACCCTTCCCCTAGGAGCATGCGTAGTAGTACTTTGCTTCGAGGGCTAATAAATTTTTGCAATAAGTATATGAGTTCTTTATGACTAATGTGAGTCCATGGATTATACGCACACTTACCTTTCCGCAATTTTCTAGCCTCTTCGGTACCGTGCATTGCCCTTTCTCACCTTGAGAGTTGGTGCAAACTTCGCCGGTGCATCCAAACCCCGTGATATGATACGCTCTATCACACATAAACCTCCTTATACTTCCTCAAAACAGCCACCATACCTACCTATTATGGCATTTCCATAGCCATTCCGAGATATATTGCCATGCAACTTTCCATCGTTTCATTTATCATGACACGCTCCATCATTGTCATATTGCTTTGCATGATCATGTAGTTGACATTGTATTTGTGGCAAAGCCACCATTCATAATTCTTTCATACATGTCGCCCTTGATTCATTGCATATCCCGGTACACCGCCAGAGACATCCACATAGAGTCATATTTTGTTCTAAGTACTGAGTTGTAATTCATGAGTTGTAAGTAAATAAAAGTGTGATGATCATCATTATTAGAGCATTGTCCCAAGTGAGGAAAGGATGACGGAGACTATGATTCCCCCACAAGTCGGGATGAGACTCCGGACTAAAATAAAGAGGCCATAAAAAAAGAGAAAAGGCCCAAATAAAAAATGAGAGAAAAAGAGAGAAGGGACAATGTTACTATCCTTTTACCACACTTGTGCTTCAAAGTAGCACCGTGATCTTCATAATAGAGAGTCTCTTATTTTTTCACTTCCATATACTAGTGGGAAATTTCATTATAGAACTTGGCTTGTATATTCCAATGATGGGCTTCCTCAAAATGCCCGATGTCTTCGTGAGCAAGCAAGTTGGATGCACACCCACTTAGTTTCTTTTTGAGCTTTCATACTCTTATAGCTCTAGTGCATCTGTTGCATGGCAATCCCTACTCCTTGCATTAACATCAATTGATGGGAATCTCCATAGCCCATTGATTAGCCTCGTTAATGTGAGACTTTCTCCTTTTTGTCTTCCCACATAACCCCTACCATTATACCTTATTCCACCATAGTGCTATATCCATGGCTTGCGCTCATGTATTGCATAAGAATTGAAAAGGCCGAAGCGCGTTAAAAGTATGAACCAATTGCTTGGCTAAAACCGGGGTTGTACATGATATGAATATTTTGTGTGGGGAAGATGGAGCATAGCCAGACTATATGATTTTGTAGGGATAACTTGCTTTGGCTATGTTATTTTGATAAGACATAATTGCTTGGTTAGCATGCTTGAAGTATTATTGTTTTTATGTCAACATTAAACTCTTATCTTGAATCATATTAAATCTGAACATTCGTGCCACAATAAGAAGAATTACATTGAAATTATGCTAAGTAGCATTCCACATCAAAAATTCTGTTTTTATCATTTACCTACTCAAGGACGAGCAGGAATTAAGCTTGGGGATGCTTGATACGTCTCCAACGTATCTATAATTTTTTATTGTTCCATGCTATATTATATTCTGTTTTGGACATTATTGGGCTTTATTATACACTTTTATATTGTTTTTGGGACTAACCTATTAACCGGAGGCCCAGCCCAGAATTGCTGTTTTTTGCCTATTTCAGAGTTCCGCAGAAAAAGAATATCAAATGGAGTCCAAACGGAATGAAACCTTCGGGAACGTGATTTTCGGAACGAACGTGATCCAGAGGACTTGGACCCTACGTCAAGAAAGGTACCAGGAAGGCACGAGGTAGGGGCGCGCCTACCCCCCTGGGCGCGCCCCCCACCCTCGTGGGCCCCACGTTGCTCCACCGACGTACTTCTTCCTCCTATATATACCTACGTACCCCCAAACTACCAGATACGGAGCCAAAAACCTAATTCCACCACCGCAACCTTCTGTAACCGTGAGATCCCATCTTGGGGCCTTTTTCGGAGCTCCGCCGGAGGGGGCATCGATCACGGAGGCTTCTACATGAACTCCATAGCCTCTCCGATGATGTGTGAGTAGTTTACCTCAGACCTTCGGCTCCATAGTTATTAGCTAGATGGCTTCTTCTCTCTTTTTGGATCTCAATACAATGTTCTCCCCCTCTCTTGTGGAGATCTATTCAATGTAATCTTCTTTTGCGGTGTGTTTGTTGAGACCGATGAATTGTGGGTTTATGATCAAGTTTATCTATGAACAATATTTGAATCTTCTTTGAATTCTTTTATGTATGATTGGTTATCTTTGCAAGTCTCTTCGAATTGTCAGTTTGGTTTGGCCTACTAGATTGATCATTCTTGCAATGGGAGAAGTGCTTAGCTTTGGGTTCAATCTTGCGGTGTCCTTTCCCAGTTAGAGTAGGGGCAGCAAGGCACGTATTGTATTGTTTCCATCCAGGATAACAAGATGGGGTTTATATCATATTGCATGAGTTTATCTCTCTACATCATGTCATCTTGCTTAAAGCCTTACTCTGTTCTGATGAACTTAATACTCTAGATGCATGCTGGATAGCGGTCGATGTGTGGAGTAATAGTAGTAGATGCAGGCAGGAGTTGGTCTACTTGTCTTGGACGTGCTGCCTATATACATGATCATACGTAGATATTCTCATAACTATGCTCAATTCTGTCAATTGCTCAAAAGTAATTTGTTCACCCACCGTAATACTTATGCTCTTGAGTGAAGCCACTAGTGAAATCTATGGCCCCCGGGTCTATTTTCCATCATATTAATCTCCCAACAACAAGATATTTCTGGCGTCGTCTTTATTTTGCTTTCTTTACTTTGCATCTTTATCATAAAAATACCAAAAATATTATCTTATCATATCTATCAGTTCTCACTCTCGTAAGTGACCGTGAAGGGATTGAAAACCCCTTTATTGGTTGGTTGCGAGGATTTATTTGTTTGTGTAGGTGCGAGGGACTCGTGCGTGGCCTCCTACTGGATTGATACCTTTGTTCTGAAAAACTGAGGGAAATACTTACGCTACTTTGCTGCATCACCCTTTCCTCTTCAAGGGAAAACCAACGCAGTGCTCAAGAGGTAGCACGGGCCCAGCCTGCTGTCGCGTCCCATCGCGCGCGTGGGCTAGCAGGCTGGCCCGGCTGGCTGACGCCACATGGCATGCCCACGACGGGCGGCGGGCCTGGAGGCTTAGCTAGCACGCCACCTAGTTCCCGCTGTTGCGTTCAAAGTTTCAGACAAATCCATCTGGACGTGGCCGACTCCCTCCAGGCGGCATGCCGGGAGTCGGATGAAGCTTCCATCCAGAGGACTCGGGGAAGGAAACTGCTGAGGCTTCACGGCTCGGCAGCCGCGACGCCTCACTAGCTTCGGGGACTACTGTCGTAGTAATGGGCCACGGGTAGCTTAACCCGAGTCCCTAAACCTTTCAAGACATCGGGGCCGGCTGCGCCCCTCAGGACATCAAGAGGAAGCGCCGCCTTCTGATGGCCGGCTGGCCCAAGCGACCGGCTGCCAGAAGGCGGCACCAAGACGGGCCGACTCCTTGCAGGCAGCTTCCGGAGAGGCCGGCTCCTAGAAGTCGGCCCGCGGCACCCTCAAAGTCTGCACCTCCGTTAAGAAGACAAGACAGGGTGTGGCTACAGTGTAGTCCATCACCCCCATATCCAGGGCTGGGCGTGGCAACAGTGCTCCGTACAGGCGGAGATCTCCGCCCGGCGCGGCACTGTTGCCACTCCGCCCTTGACGTCACTCCTGTCAGGCGGTGCCCTGCCCCCACGATGACCTGTCGGTACGGCCTACAGGTGGCGGGCCCTACCAGGCAGCGAGAGCCCGGAAGACGGCGGAAGCCTGACCAGTCGGACCTGAGGGAGGCCGGCTTCCAACGGGCGGCCCGTTCCTTCCTCGGGGCCCGTGCACCATGAACCAGATGAGACACGGTGTGGCTATAGTGATCTCCCACCAGGCGGCGGGACTATAGCCACGCTCCCCTGACCAAGCATGCGTCATTAGCATCGCGGCTACAGTAATCAGCAGCTGGCAAGACCCGCGAGCGGCGGGAGTGGCCTGTCAGCTCCGTACTAGACCAGTCGGCGGGGCCCTCCAGGCGGCGGGCCCCAGCAGCCGACGGAGAAGCCGGCGACCAGAGACACTGACAGCCGGGTCCTACACCCGGCCAGATTACCATTGTACCCCTGGGGTGTAGGCCTATATAAACCCCCCAGGGCACCCATGCAAAGGGATCCCAACCTGTTAGAACTAGACTCACACATAGAGAGAGGAGAGGGCGAGCCCTGCCTTCTTCCACCTCTAGCATACAGCTCGAGGAGCACCATTGTAATCACTAGTGCCTTAGTGATCATGCGGAGACCCCGCAGAGCAGGACTAGGGGTGTTCTCCTAGGAGAGCCCCGAACCTGGGTAAAGTGCGCCGGCGTTCACATCTACGCCTCATCCCGCTTCCAGGCACCGGCGACGTTCTACTCGCTCCCACCATGATAAGCCATCCGTTGGCATATGTCGCACCCAACCCCCGACAATGCACGAGTAAAGTACAAGTGAGTTGTGCGCGATACAAGTCATACTGCTTACCAGCATGTCATACTTTGGTTCGATGGTATTGTTGGATGAAGCGGCCCGGACCGACATTACGCGTATACTTACGCGGGACTGGTTCTACCGACGTGCTTTGCACATAAGTGGCTGGTGGGTGTCAGTTTCTCCAACTTTAGCTGAACCGAGTGTGGCTACGCCCGGTCCTTGAGAAGGTTAAAACAACACTAACTTGACGAACTATTGTTGTGGTTTTGATGCGTAGGTAAGAACGGTTCTTGCTCAGCCCATAGCAGCCACGTAAAACTTGCAACAACAAAGTAGAGGACGTCTAACTTGTTTTTGCAGGGCATGTTGTGATGTGATATGGTCAAGGCATGATGCTATATTTTATTGTATGATATGATCATGTTTTGTAACCGAGTTATCGGCAACTGGCAGGAGCCATATGGTTGTCGCTTTATTGTATGCAATGCAATCGCCCTGTAATTGCTTTACTTTATCACTAAGCGGTAGCGATAGTCGTAGAAGCAATAGTTGGCGAGACGACAACGATGCTACGATGGAGATCAAGGTGTCGCGCCGGTAACGATGGTGATCATGACGGTGCTTCAGAGATGGAGATCACAAGCACAAGATGATGATGGCCATATCATATCACTTATATTGATTGCATGTGATGTTTATCCTTTATGCATCTTATTCTACTTTGATTGACGGTAGCATTATAAGATGATCTCTCACTAAATTTCAAGGTATAAGTGTTCTCCCTGAGTATGCACCGTTGCGAAAGTTCGTCGTGCCGAGACACCACGTGATGATCGGGTGTGATAAACTCTACGTTCAAATACAACGGGTGTAAGACAGTTTTGCACACGCCGAATACTCGGGTTAAACTTGACGAGCCTAGCATATGCAGATATGGCCTCGGAACACTGAGACCGAAAGGTCGAGCGTGAATCATATAGTAGATATGATCAACATAGTGATGTTCACCATTGAAAACTACTCCATCGCACGTGATGATCGGACATGGTTTAGTTGAGATGGATCACGTGATCACTTAGATGATTCGAGGGATGTCTATCTAAGTGGGAGTTCTTAAGTAATATGATTAATTGAACTTAAATTTATCATGAACTTAGTACCTGATAGTATTTTGCTTGTCTATGTTGTTGTAGATAGATGGCCCGTGCTGTTGTTCCGTTGAATTTTAATGCATTCCTTGAGAAAGCAAAGTTGAAAGATGATGGTAGCAATTACACGGACTGGGTCCGTAACTTGAGGATTATCCTCATTGCTGCACAGAAGAATTACGTCCTGGAAGCACCGCTAGGTGCCAGACCTGCTGCAGGAGCAACACCAGATGTTATGAACATCTGGCAGAGAAAAGCTGATGACTACTCGATAGTTTAGTGTGCCATGCTTTACGGCTTAGAACCGGGACTTCAATGATGTTTTGAACGTCATGGAGCATATGAGATGTTCCAGGAGTTGAAGTTAATATTTCAAGCAAATGCCCGGATTGAGAGATATGAAGTCTCCAATAAGTTCTACAGCTGCAAGATGGAGGAGAATAGTTCTGTCAGTGAGCATATACTCAGAATGTCTGGGTATAACAATCACTTGATTCAACTGGGAGTTAATCTTCTGGATGATAGTGTTATTGACAGAATTCTTCAATCACTGCCACCAAGCTACAAGAGCTTCATGATGAACTATAATATGCAAGGGATGGATAAGACAATTCCCGAGCTCTTCGCGATGCTAAAAGCTGTGGAGGTAGAAATCAAGAAGGAGCATCAAGTGTTGATGATCAACAAGACCACCAGTTTCAAGGAAAAAGGGCAAAGGGAAGAAGAAGGGGAACTTCAAGAAGAACAGCAAACAAGTTGCTGCTCAGGAGAAGAAACCCAAGTCTCGACCTAAACCTGAGACTGAGTGCTTCTACTGCAAACAGACTAGTCACTGGAAGCGGAACTGCCCCAAGTATTTAGCGGATAAGAAGGATGGCAACGTGAACAAAGGTATATGTGATATACATGTTATTGATGTGTACCTTACTAATGCTCGCAGTAGCACCTGGGTATTTGATACTGGTTCTGTTGCTAATATTTGCAACTCGAAATAGGGACTACGGATTAAGCGAAGATTGGCTAAGGACGAGGTGACGATGCGCGTGGGAAATGGTTCCAAAGTCGATGTGATCGCGGTCGGCACGCTGCCTCTACATCTACCTTCGGGATTAGTTTTAGACCTGAATAATTGTTATTTGGTGCAAGCGTTAAGCATGAACATTATATCTGGATCTTGTTTGATGCGAGACGGTTATTCATTTAAATAAGAGAATAATGGTTGTTCTATTTATATGGTAATATCTTTTATGGTCACGCACCCTTGAAGAGTGGTCTATTTTTATTGAATCTCGATAGTAGTGATACACATATTCATAATATTGAAGCCAAAAGATGCATAGTTGATAATGATAGTGCAACTTATTTGTGGCACTGCCGTTTATGTCATATTGGTGTAAAGCGCATGAAGAAACTCCATACTGATGGACTTTTGGAATCACTTGATTATGAATCACTTGCTACTTGCGAACCATGCCTCATGGGCAAGATGACTAAAACGCCGTTCTCCGGAACAATGGAGCGAGCAACAGATTTGTTGGAGATCATACATACTGATGTATGTGGTCCAATGAATATTGAGGCTCGCGGCGGGTATCGTTATTTTCTCACCTTCACAGATGATTTGAGTATATATGGGTATATCTACTGAATGAAACATAAGTCTAAAACATTTGAATAGTTCAAAGAATTTCAGAGTGAAGTGGAAAATCATCGTAACAAGAAAATAAAGTTTCTACGATCTGATCGTGGAGGAGAATATTTGAGTTACGAGTTTGGTCTTCATTTGAAACAATGTGGAATAGTTTCGCAACTCACACCACCTGGAACACCACAGCGTAATGGTGTGTCCGAACGTCGTAATCATACTTTACTAGATATGTTGTGATATATGATGTCTCTTACTGACTTACCGCTATCGTTTCGGGGTTATGCTCTAGAGATGGCTGCATTCACGTTAAATAGGGCACCATCTAAATCCGTTGTGCTGACGCCTTATGAACTGTGGTTTGGCAAGAAACCAAAGTTGTCGTTTCTTAAAATTTGGGGCTGCGATGCTTATGTGAAAAAGCTTCAACCTGATAAGCTCGAACCCAAATTGGAGAAGTGTGTCTTCATAGGATACCCAAAGGAGATTGTTGGGTACACCTTCTATCACAGATCCGAAGGCAAAACATTCGTTGCTAAAAATGGATCCTTTCTAGAGAAGGAGTTTCTCTCGAAATAAGTGAGTGGGAGGAAGGTAGAACTTGATGAGGTAACTGTACTTGCTCCCTTATTGGAAAGTAGTTCATCACAGAAACCGGTTCCTGTGACACCTACACCAATCAGTGAGGAAGCTAATGATATTGATCATGAAACTTCAGATCAAGTTACTACCGAACCTCGTAGGTCAACCAGAGTAAGATCCGCACCAGAGTGATACGGTAATCCTGTTCTGGAGGTCATGTTACTTGACCAAGGCGAACCTACGAACTATGAAGAAGCGATGGTGAGCCCAGATTCCGCAAAATGGCTTGAAGCCATGAAATCTAAGATGGGATCCATGTATGAGAACAAAGTGTGGACCTTGGTTGACTTGCCCGATGATCGGCAACCATAGAGAATAAATGGATCTTCAAGAAGAAGATTGACGCTGACGGTAATGTTACTGTCTACAAAGCTCGACTTGTTGCGAAAGGTTTTTGACAAGTTCAAGGAGTTGACTACGATGAGACTTTCTCACCCGTAGCGATGCTTAAGTCTGTCCGAATCATGTTAGCAATTGCCGCATTTTATGATTATGAAATTTGGCAAATGGATGTCAAAACTGCATTCTTGAATGGATTTCTGGAAGAAGAGTTGTATATGATGCAACCGGAAGGTTTATTCGATCCAAAGGGAGCTCACAAAGTGTGCAAGCTCCGGCGATCCATTTATGGACTGGTGCAAGCCTCTCAGAGTTGGAATAAATGTTTTGATAGTGTGATCAAAGCATATGGATTTATACAGACTTTTGGAGAAGCCTGTATTTACAAGAAACTGAGTGGGAGCTCTCTAGCATTTCTAATATTATATGTGGATGACATATTGTTGATTGGAAATGATATAGAATTTCTAGATAGCATAAAAGGATACTTGAATAAGAGTTTTTCAATGAAAGACCTCGGTGAAGCTGCTTACATATTGGGCATCAAGATGTATAGAGATAGATTAAGATGCTTGATAGGACTTTCACAAAGCACATACCTTGACAAAGTTTTGAAAAAGTTCAAAATGGATCAAGCAAAGAAAGGGTTCTTGCCTGTGTTACAAGGTGTGAAGTTGAGTCAGACTCAATGCCCGACCACTGCAGAAGATAGAGAGAAAATGAAAGATGTTCCCTATGCTTCAGCCATAGGCTCTATCATGTATGCAATGCTGTGTACCAGACCTGATGTGTGCCTTGCTATTAGCTTAGCAGGGAGGTACCAAAGTAATCCAGGAGTGGATCACTGGACAGCGGTCAAGAACATCCTGAAATACCTAAAAAGGACTAAGGATATGTTTCTCGTTTATGGAGGTGACAAAGAGCTCATCGTAAATGGTTACGTCGATGCAAGCTTTGACACTGATCCGGACGATTCTAAATCGCAAACCGGATACGTGTTTACATTGAACGGTGGAGCTGTCAGTTGGTGGAGTTCTAAACAAAGCGTCGTGGCGGGATCTACGTGTGAAGCGGAGTACATAGCTGCTTCGGAAGCAGCAAATGAAGGAGTCTGGATGAAGGAGTTCATATCCGATCTAGGTGTCATACCTAGTGCATCGAGACCAATGAAAATCTTTTGTGACAATACTGGTGCAATTGCCTTGGTAAAGGAATCCAGATTTCACAAGAGAACCAAGAACATCAAAAGACGCTTCAATTCCATCCGGGATCAAGTCCAGGTGGGAGAAATAGAGATTTGCAAGATACATACGGATCTGAATGTTGCAGACCCGTTGACTAAGCCTCTTCCACGAGCAAAACATGATCAGTACCAAAACTCCATGGGTGTTAGAATCATTACTGTGTAATCTAGATTATTGACTCTAGTGCAAGTGGGAGACTCAAGGAAATATGCCCTAGAGGCAATATAAAGTTATTATTTATTTCCTCATATCATGATAAATGTTTATTATTCATGCTAGAATTGTATTAACCGGAAACATAATACATGTGTGAATACATAGACAAACATAGTGTCACTAGTATGCCTCTACTTTACTAGCTCGTTAATCAAAGATGGTTGAGTTTCCTAGCCATGGACAAGAGTTGTCATTTGATTAACGGGATCACATCATTAGGATAATGATGTGATTGACTTGACCCATTCCGTTAGCTTAGCACTTGATCGTTTAGTATGTTGCTATTGCTTTCTTCATGACTTATACATGTTCCTATGAGATTATGCAACTCCCGTTTACCGAAGGAACACTTTGTGTGCTACCAAACGTCACAACGTAAATGGGTGATTATAAAGGTGCTCTACAGATGTCTCTAAAGGTACTTGTTGAGTTGGCATGTATCGAGATTAGGATTTGTCACTCCGATTGTCGGAGAGGTATCTCTGGGCCCACTCAGTAATACACATCACTATAAGCCTTGCAAGAATTGTAACTAATGAGTTAGTTGCGGGATGATGTATTACGGAAAGAGTAAAGAGACTTGCCGGTAACGAGATTGAACTAGGTATTGAGATACCGACGATCGAATCTCGGGCAAGTAACATACCGATGACAAAGGGAACAACGTATGTTGTTATGCGGTTTGACCGATAAAGATCTTCGTAGAATATGTGGGAGCCAATATGAGCATCCAGGTTCCGCTATTGGTTATTGACCGGAGACATGTCTCGGTCATGTCTACATAGTTCTCGAACCCGTAGGGTCCGCACGCTTAAAGTTTGGTGACGATCGGTATTATGAGTTTTTGTGTTTTGATGTACCGAAGGTAGTTCGGAGTCCCGGATATGATCACGGACATGACGAGGAGTCTCTAAATGGTCGAGACGTAAAGATTGATATATTGGATGACTATGTTCGGACACCGGAAGTGTTTCGGGAGGTTCGGACATTTCACTACTAGGAAAAGGCCTACTAGTGGCGCACCAGTTTTGCCTACTAATGGCGCACTACTGGTGCGCCACTAGTACCACGCCACTAGTATTAAATACTAATGGCACACCACTGGTGCGCCATTAGTATCTGGTATACTAATGGCGCATCACGCCGTGCGCCATTACTATCTGACTTAGTAATGGCGCACCACATAGAAGTGCGCCATTAGTAACAATTTTTTTTTCATTTTTTTCTTAATCAGGTCACTATGGCTTAATCTCGGGTCAATATGCTTAATCTCAAGTCAAATCACACTAAGTGGTCAAACTTCCCGGAAGGTCACCCATCCTAACACTACTCTAGCCCGAGCACGCTTAACTTCACAGTTCTATCCAACCCCAGCACCACCTCACTTAACACGCACTTGTTGATATATCTACCATATCAATCCTATTAAACCTTGTTGATGTCTAGGACTTTGTTCACGTTCATGAGTATGATGAAATTTTGAAAAATATTTCAAACTTCCCGGTCATATTACGTATCATTTTTTGAAAAAAAAATTCCAAAAAAAAATTCAACACCAATTTTTTTCTTTTACTAGTGGCGCACCCAGCAAACGGTGCGCCACTAGTAAGTTTGAATTTTTTTGAATTTTTTTGCCTCTAGATCTTGAAAGCCCCATAACTTTTTTCTGTTAGGTTTTTGAGGTTTTTTCTGTCGGATGTAACTTTTCGAGTAGATGATTTTTCATATAAAAAACTTTTTAATCCGAGTTCGTATGCAAAAGTTATGCCCATTTTACAAATTCCAGAGAGATTTTGCAAATAAAGTCGAAATTCATATTTGTAAATTTTCCCAACAACTAGACCACATATCACATGGGAAACTTATTTTCTTTTATTTTTTTTGACATTTCCATTATTTTCTTTTATTTTTTTAAAACAGAAAAGGCGGTCCACTAGGGGGGGGGGGTGCATTCGGTGGAATTTTTGGGTCAAGTTAGTAATGGCGCACCGTGGGAGTGGTGCGCCATTACTAGTTCAACTAGTAATGGCGCACCACTCTCACGGTGGGCCATTACTAGTTAAAAAAAATAAAAAAATTTGAAAAAAATTTACTAGTGGCGCACCGTGGATGTGGTGCGCCATTACTAGTTTAACTAGTAATGGCGCACTATCCCCTGGTGCGCCATTACTAGTTTTGGAAAAAAATAAAAAAAAATTTGAAAAAAAATTACTAGTGGCGCACCGTGGATGTGGTGCTCCATTACCAGTTTTGAAAAAAAAATTAAAAAAATTTGTTACTAGTGGCGCACCGTGGATGTGGTGCGCCATTAGTATTTGGACACTAATGGCGCACCAACACATGGTGTGCCATTAGTATATAGTAGTGGCGCACCACATGTCTGGTGCGCCATTAGTGTCCATATCATCTATAGCCCTTTTCCTAGTAGTGTTTACCGGAGTACCGGGGGGTTACCGGAACCCCCCGGGGAGTATATTGGGCCTAATGGGCCTTAGTGGGAGAAGAGGAGGGGCGGCTAGGGCAGCCGCACGCCCCCTCCCCCTCTAGTCCAAATTGGACAAGGAGGGGGGCGGCGCCCCCTTTTTCCTTCTCCTCCTCTCTCCCTTCCTTCCCTTCTCCTACTCCAACAAGGAAAGGAGGAGTCCTACTCCCGGTAGGAGTAGGACTCCCCCCTTGGCGCGCCCTCCTTGGCCGGCCGCCTCTTCCCCCTTGCTCCTTTATATACGGGGGCAGGGGGCACCTCTAGACACACAAGTTGATCTATTGATCTCTCCCAGACGTGTGCGGTGCCCCCTCCACCATATTCCACCTCAGTCATATCGTAGCGGTGCTTAGGCGAAGCCCTGCGTCGGTAGCAACATCATCACCGTCATCACGCCGTCGTGCTGACGGAACTCTCCCGTGAAGCTCTGCTGGATCGGAGTTCGTGGGACGTCATTGAGCTGAACGTGTGCTGAACTCGGAGGTGTCGTACGTTCGGTACTTGATCGGTCGGATCGTGAAGACGTACGACCACTACAAAAAAATACACTTCCGTGATGATACGTGTTTGTCAAAGTAGGTCACGTTTTCTGTCATGCATGTACATCCATGACAAATTTATGATAGAATCAAGATAGTCATACCTGTGCTGTCGTAGAAGTGTTCCATGACATTACCAAAATTATCATCACGGAAGTGTCCACTTCCATGACGACCATCTTGGAGAATATTGCAGTTCCACCCTCAGTTTGTCTAGTAGGCCTCTCCCACCATCTTGGAGAAGCAACTCCATCACCCATCCAGCACTCTACCCCTCTCCCTCCCTCTCTCTCCTCTCTCTCTGTCCCATCCTATTTCCCGTCCTTCAGTTATGTATGGATGTCGACCGATCTCCCTCAAGACATAGCTGGGTCTCTCCTTCTCAACACATATACGAGTCGTTCTACCTCTATAGTTAGGCCTCTGCCTACCCCTCCCCCCACCCCCTCGCACACACACACACACACCGATACATCGAGTGCTCTAGTCATGTCTCCCTGCCACACACAAACTTGACCTGTGCCCTCTGATGTTCCGGTAGATAGCTCAGTCGCCCTATATCTTTGACATGCACACACACAATTTCGATGGCTCTCTTCATCGATCTCGCACCCACCCACTTGATCCTCTCTTCAACTCTACCGATATCTATGACCCCTCCCTCTCTTCTCGTGGATCGCCCGACCCTCTATATATGATATGGATAGGTGTAACACCCCGGATGTAACTTTCCATATTTGTAACTCCAACTCTTGCCATTTTCGGCTATGTGTTATGATTTTCCCTCCATGATTGGGTTTTTGTCTTCCGTTTTTGCATTTTGTTCATGTCATGCATTTCATACCATGTCATCATGTGCATCTCATTTGCATACGTGTTCGTCTCATGCGTCCGAGCATTTTCCCCGTTGTCCGTTTTGCAATCCGACACTCCCACATGCACCGGCGCACCCCTCTTGTCTCTTTTCGTGTGCGAGTGTTAAACATTCTCAGAAGGGACCGAGATTTGCCAAGTGGCCTTGGTATACCATCGACAGACCACCTGTCAAGTTTCGTTCCATTTGGAGGCCGTTTGATGCTCCAACGGTTAACCGGGTAACCGCAAAGACCTCTTTTGTGTTGCAGCCCAACACCCCCCAAAATGGCCCAATAACCATCGAAACCTCTCCTATGTCCTCCGTTGTCGGATCACGATCGCGTGGTCGAAAACTACACTCCATTTGGACACTCCAAACTCCCTCTACCTATATAAATGCATCTCCCCCTCCAAAATCATGGTTGAAACCCTAGAAATCCCCCTCGCGCTGTCAGACACCTTCTCCTCCACCGACGGACACGTCCGCCGCCGTCCCCTCGTCCAACCGCGTGCCGCCATGTGGCGAACCGCGCCCCACTTCACCGCCTTCGCCGCCGAAGCCCGCAGGGCCCGCGGGAGGCCCTCCCGGCCCGGATCAGCGCCGCCGCCCCGCGCGGGAC
>NC_057802.1:412426653-412436037 GCF_018294505.1 Triticum aestivum | reverse complement strand
CTGCACGGCCCCGGATCCGGTGATCCTCTCCATCCCCGGCGAGTTCCACCTCCATCTCCGGCGAGAGCTCGCACCAGCCAACCTCGGTTCATGCGCCCCGATGAACCCTAGATCTCGAGGTCCAAATTTTCTAAGTCCTCGTCTCTATAAGATTTTCAGGCCCTGTTCAACGCATCATAACTTCATGACCGTAGCTCCGTTTCATGCCCATCATATATCAGATTTTTCATTGTGATATGATCTTCATTTTATGTCATTGTGGCATGCTTGTTTGAGTTCATCTTGATGCCCTAATCGTTGATGCAAGAGTGCTATAAAATGTTTACTGCTGCTACTTATCAGATCATGAGGTTTTGTCATTTTTGTTGCATTTGATGTGTGCATCACCTGGGCATGCGCTCTACATGTGTTTTGATCTACAACATGCCATCTTTACAGAGGTGCTTGCCATGTATTTTTGTGATCTATGTGGTGACTAGAACAAGCATGCAAACTAGGCTTCATGATGTTGCTGTTTTCAGGGACTTAGGATTTTACAAAGTCTTTTCCCTGCTGTTATTTTTATGCCATGTAAACATGATGCTATAGTGAGATCCATACTTATTTTGAGTTGCTCCACTAAGGGTGTTTTGAACATATGGCTATGCTCTATCCATCCACGCCCCTGTTTTCAATTATGGAGTGCCATAGCATGTCTTGTTCTTGCTTTACTTTTGCTATGAAATGTTCCTGGCAGATTGTTTACATGTTAATCAATTTTGCCACGGTTGTTGCTAGTGATCCATGCATGCTATGAACTTGTTCTTGCCATGGTAAGCTCTGTGAGTTGTTTGAGCTCGCAAAGTTGCCTTCATGATGTTGTTTATGCCTTGCTCTGTTTTTCTGCCAAGTCTAGAACTGATAATAAAACTTGCTATGTTTATATGGGTGCCATCATATCTTCTGTGCCTTTTTGGCTCATGATCAGTAAGGGACTTTTGTTCTATGCATTTAGTAGATTCTTTGCATGCCTTTATTTGCTAGGATATGTTCCTGTAGTATATCATTTGCTTGCCCTAAACATTGCTTCCTGATGTTATTTCTGGCATGTTAGTATTTTCACCAAGTCTGGGAAGCTGATATCTTTTGCACTTTTGCCATGCTTGTTTTAACCTGCTCTGGTGTGATTTAGCCGTAGCCCAGTGTTCATGTTTTCTCAAGCATCTTGAGTACATCACTGCCATATGCCTTGTTGATATGTTGGAATGCAGTAGCTTAGTTTCTTGTTGCATGCTAAGTGGCATCATGCTGTTAATTACAGTTTTGCACCATCCTTGTTTTGCTTGCCATTTGCAAACCGTGCACCCAATTCCGGTGATTTTTGTATCGATTTCAACCGAAATCATCTCATCTTTCCAGCGGCATACTTGGTTTGCCAAGTTGATGCCTTGTTCATCTTTTCCCTTCCGGAGCACGCATATGCATTGCATATCACATCTCGCATATCATGCCATGTATTGCATCATGTTGCTTGTGCATTGCACCGTGATTGATTGTTGGTCCTTTCCTTGTGTTCTTGCTTTGGGTAGAGCCGGGAGACGAGTACGTGAAGGAGGAACCTGTTGGGAACGCTTACGAGGATCAAGCTTTCGACATCTCTGAGAACTTTGCAGGCAAGATGACCTTACCCTCGAAATCACTTCTATCTTTGCTTGCTAGTTGTTCGCTCTATTGATATGCCGCGCTACCTACCACTTGCTATATCATGCCTCCCATATTGCCATGTCAAGCCTCTAACCCACCTTTCCTAGCAAACCGTTGTTTGGCTATGTTACCGCTTTTGCTCAGCCCCACTTATAGCGTTGCTAGTTGCAGGTGAAGATGAAGTTGGTTCCATGTTGGAACATGGATATTTTGGGATATCACAATATCTCTTATTTACTTTAATGCATCTATATACTTGGTAAGGGGTGGAAGGCTCGGCCTTATGCCTGGTGTTTTGTTCCACTCTTGCCGCCCTAGTTTCCGTCATACCGGTGTTATGTTCCTTGATTTTGCGTTCCTTACGCGGTTGGGTGATAATGGGAACCCCTTGACAGTTCGCCTTGAATAAAACTCCTCCAGCAAGGCCCAACCTTGGTTTTACCATTTGCCTACCTAAGCCTTTTTCCCTTGGGTTCCGCCGACTCAAGGGGCATCTTTATTTTAACCCCCCCGGGCCAATGCTCCTCTGAGTGTTGGTCCAAACTAGAGCACCGTGCGGGACCGTCCCTTGGCAACTTGGGTTACGTTGGTACCTGTACGCTTCGCTCATCCGGTGTGCCTTGAGAACGAGATATGTGCAGCTCCTATCGGGATTTGTCGACACAGTCGGGTGGTCTTGCTTGTCTTGTTTTACCATTGTCGAAACGTCTTGTAACCGGGATTCCAAGTCTGATTGGGTCTTCCTGGGAGAAGGAATATCCTGCATTGACCGTGAGAGCTTGTGATGGGCTAAGTTGGGACACCCCTGCAGGGTATAAACTTTCGAGAGCCGTGCCCGCGGTTATGTGGCAGATGGGAATTTGTTAATATCCGGTTGTAGAGAACTTGACACTTGACTTAATCAAAAAAACATCAACTGCGTGTGTAGCCGTGATGGTCTCTTTTCGACGGAGCCCGGGAAGTGAACACGGTTTGGGTTATGTATGAACGTAAGTAGTTTCAGGATCACTTCTTGATCACTTCTAGCTTCGCGACTGTTGCGTGCTCCTCTTCTCGCTCTTATTTGCGTATGTTAGCTACCACATTTGCTTAGTGCTTGCTGCAGATCCACCTCATTACCCCATCCTTCCTATAAGCTTAAATAGTCTTGATCTCGCGGGTGTGGGATTGCTGAGTCCTCGTGACTCACAGATTCTACCAAAACAGTTGCAGGTGCCGACGATACCAGTGCAGGTGATGCAACCGAGCTCCAGTGGGAGTTCGATGAGGAACTTGTTCGTTACTATGTTTCGTTCCCTGATGATCAGTAGTGGAGCCCAGTTGGGACGATCGGGGATCTAGCATTTGGGGTTGGCTTCGTTCATTTTGGTTCCGTAGTCGGACCTTGATTGTACTCTGAATGATGTACGTTTAATTTATGTATTGTGTGAAGTGGCGACTGTAAGCCAACTCTTTATCCCATTCTTGTTCATTACATGAGATTGTGTGAAGATGACCCTTCTTGCGACAAAACCACCATGCGGTTATGCCTCCAAGTCGTGCCTCGACATGTGGGAGATATAGCCGCATCGTGGGCGTTACAAGTTGGTAATCAGAGCCCTACCCGACTTAGGAGCCCCCTGCTTGATCAAATCGCTGGCGTTGTTGAGTCTAGAAAAAAAATGTTTTGAGTCTTAGGATTATATATATATCGGAGAGTAGGATTCTTTTTACTCCTTAGTCCCTTCGTCGCTCTGGTGAGGCCCCCTGACGTAGAAGTTTTGACTCTCCTCTCCTCAAATATCATGAATTTTTTTTAGGATCATGCGGGTATCTTGGAATCGTTCCGATGGTTTTGTGACGAGAACATTGTTCTTGGTGCCTCCTGACATTTAGGGGTTGTGGCAGTGTCCCGGGGAGTTGAGCTCCGAGGTGTTGTCGTCACAATTTTATCGTTGCAGTTCTGGAATACCCGAGTTTCGTCGACATCGAAAATCTCTTTTATGCAGTTTGTTGGTGAGATCACCTCGACGCCACCCAGTACTGGGGCGGGAGTTCGGGAGTATTGCCATAACTCGTATAGCGGATGCTTTTCGAAGGTTGAGGTACATGCTTTCTGAAGTTTTTTTGGTTATGTGTTGACGGATGGATAGAGCTGGATCTAGGGATTGTTAGTTTGGGTGAGATATATTGCGTCCTCTGTATCCCCAAAACCTGATTGCATAACTAGAAAGTTTCGGGAGTTTATAGGTGGGTTTCAAGTAGCTCTTAGCATTTCTTCCCGCAGATATTTGGTCTGTGATTGGGCAATCCTTACCACTTATTTGTTCCACTCGTACCTTGGTATTTCTTTCATCAATCTCTTATCAAGTGGCTTCTCACCTTAATGGACGTGTGATGTTAGCTTGGAATTCATTCGTTCATCCTTGTTCGAATGTTTATTGTGAAGACTATATGTTGCAATTTCTATCCGTTGATTCAACTTGTCTATCTGTCTATCAAGATGCTAACGGATGTCATCCTCTTCAGGATGGCTCCGCCAACGCGTCAGAATCCGGAACGCAATGATGGGAGTCAAGCGAACCCTCCGCCACCTCCTCCGCATCCAGAGGCATGGCAAGCTGTCATGGCAGCCACCAACGCCAATGCCCAGATGCTTTTGCAACAATTGCAAGATCGCAACCAAGGCCAAGGCAACCAAGGGAATCAAGGTCAAGGGCAGTTCAACAATCAGCCTCACTTCGCTACACTCAACCAGTTCCTTGCAAATCAGCCGAAGTCTTTCAGCTACTGTGCCGAGGCCACTGACGCCGATGATTGGATCATGGACATCAACAAGCATTTTGAATGTAGCAATGTCAGGCCCGAGGACTTTGTCAAGTTTGCTTCGTTTCAACTCAAGGATCAAGCTGCCGAGTGGTATCAACAATACAAAGATTCCAGAGGAGGTCATGTGATTACCTGGGATGATTTCCGCCGAGACTTCAAAGCTCACCACATTCCACAAAGTGTTGTTGAGAGTAAGCGTGAGGAGTTCCGCAATCTCAAGCAAGGCAGCATGTCTGTGTATCAATACAATATCCAGTTCTAGAAACTCGCTCGCTTCGCTAAACAAGACGTCCCTGATGAGAAGATCATGATTTATCAATTCAGAGGTGGCCTCAGAGAAGATCTGCAATTAGCTCTCGTGCTTTTTGAGCCGACCAAGTATGATGAATTCTATAACATGGCACTAAAGCAAGAAGCTGCCCAGCTCAAGTGTGAGGCTTCTAAGAAGAGAGTCAGGGACGCAGTTCAATCTTCTTCTTCCTCACTAGTGGCAGCTAAGCAACAGAAGTTCTGGTTGCCTCCTCCTCCTCCGTTTCGTCAGCCCTACCAGCAAAAGAGCAAAGGTGGCAATGGATCTTCCCACCCACCCAACCCAGGCTATCAGAACAAGTCTCAGAATCAAGCTCCAAGGTCAAATGCTCCTTATCATCGTCCGCTCTCAGAGGTGACTTGCAACAAATGTCAGCAAAAAGGTCACTATGCGAACAAGTGCTTCAACCAAAGGCGCCTTCCGCCTCCTCCTCCTGTGAGATCTTCAAGCAATGCGGTGGTCAAGCATAATCCCAAGTCTGCAAAGGTGAACATGATGAATGTGGCTCAAGCGGAGGAATCTACTGATGTGATAATGGGTAATCTCTCAGTTAATGATATTCCTGCAAAAGTTTTATTTGGTACTGGTGCATTGCATTGTTTCATGTCAAGATCGTTCTTTGCAAAGAATGATTTTACTTGGTCTTACCTGGATAAACCTTTGGGTGTTGTTTCTCTAGGGAAGTCAATGAGAGCCAACTCGATAGTCCCTGATGTCTCTATCAAGATGGGCACTATAAATTTCTGTCTTCTCCAATTGTTCTTGGCGACTCTGATATTGATCTGATTCTCGGCATGGACTGGCTTTCCAAGCACAAGGCTCAGCTTGATTGTGCTGCCAGGCAAATTTAATTGACACACTCTTCTGAAGATGTTATCATCTATGCTGCTCGTGATGAAACCATTCGACTGTTTTCTCTCAATGAGAAGGGCGAGTTGAATGCCATCTCTTAGATTCCAGTCGTTTGTGAATATCAAGACGTCTTTCCAGAAGAGCTTCCGGGAATGCCTCCTCACCGGCCAGTTGAATTCGTTATCGATCTTGTGCCTGGCAGGGAACCCGTTTGGAAGCGTCCTTACAAGCTTGGACCAGAGGAGTTGAAGGAATTGAAGAAACAGCTCGATGAACAAGAGCATCTGGGTTTGATCAGACCGAGTTCATCTCCATGGGGTTGTGGTGTTCTTTTTGTCCAGAAGAAGGATGGCACGGACCGACTTTGTGTCGACTACCGTCCATTGAACAAGAAGACAATAAATAACAAGTATCCGCTTCCCAAAATCAATGAGCTTTTCAAGCAACTTAAAGGTGCTAAAGTATTCTCCAAGCTTGACCTCCAGATGGGTTATCATCAGATTCGCATTCGTGAAGAAGATATCCCCAAGACAACATTCAGAACAAGCTTTGGTTCTTATGAATATACTGTCATGTCTTTCGGCCTTGTCAATGCTCCTCCAACATTCTCTCGGATGATGAACTTCATCCTCAACCCCTACACCAATGAATTTGTCTTGGTGTATCTCGATGATATCTTGGTCTTCTCCAAGAATAAGAAGGATCATGCCAAACATTTGCGATTGGTGCTCGACAAGCTCAGAGAGTATCAATTCTATGCGAAGTTTTCCAAGTGTGAGTTCTGGATTGATGAGGTTCTTTACCTTGGTCATATCATCTCCGCCAAGGGCATCGCTGTTAATCCCGAGAAGGTGTCTGCAATTGTGAACTGGGAACCTCCTCAGAATGTCAAGCAGCTTCGCAGCTTTCTTGGACTTGCAAGCTATTGCCGAATATTCGTTGAGAATTTCTCTAAGATTGCAAAGCCTCTTTCCAACCTCCTCCAGAAGCATGTGAAGTATGTCTGGACTCCTGAGTGTGACGTTGCTTTCAACACCCTCAAAGAGAAGCTTGTCTCAGCTCCTGTCTTGACTCCTCCTGACGAATCCAAGCCATTCGAAGAGTTCTGTGATGCTTCTCTTCAAGGTCTCGGTGTTGTGTTAATGCAAGAGAAGAAAGTTGTGGCCTATAACTCTCGTCAGTTGAAGCCCAACGAAAAGAACTACCCCACTCACGATCTTGTGTTGGCGGCAGTTGTCCATGCATTAATAACATGGAGACATCTCTTGTTGGGAAGGAAAGTGGACATATTCACAGATCACAAGAGTCTCAAGTATATCTTCACTCAACCCAACCTCAACCTCAGGCAAACTCGATGGGTCGAAATGATTCGAGAGTACAATCCGAGTATTGAATATACTCTAGGCAAGGCCAATGTCATTGCAGATGCTTTGAGCAGGAAGGCTTATTGCAACAGCTTAATTCTCAAGCCCTTTCAACCGGACCTTTGTGAAGCTTTCCGCAAACTCAATCTCCAAGTTGTTCCTCAAGGATTTCTTGCCAACCTCCTAGTCTCTCCTACTTTGGAAGATCAAATTCGTGAGGCACAACTCCTGGATACCATTGTGAAGAAGGTGTAACGTGGTATTGACAAGGGCATTTCCAAATACAAGTGCTATCGCATTGATGACAGAGACACTTTATTCTTCGAGGACCGGATTGTGGTTCCTAAAGGTGATCTAAGGAAAGTCATTATGAACGAGGCACACAATTCCCTTCTATCCATTCATCCCGGAAGTACGAAGATGTACCATGACCTCAAGCAGTCGTATTGGTGGACTCGAATGAAGCGAGAAATTGCTCAATTCGTAAATGAATGTGATGTCTGCAGAAGGGTGAAAGCAGAACACCAACGACCAGCTGGTCTCCTCCAACCTCTTGCTATTCCAGAATGGAAGTTTGACCATATCGAGATGGACTTCGTTACTGGATTTCCAAAGTCCAAGCATGGAAATGATGCTATCTTCGTTGTCATCGACAACCTTACTAAAGTGGCTCATTTTCTTCCTATCAAAGAATCTATCACAGCAACTCAGCTGGCAGAGTTATACACCTCCAGGATTGTCTCCTTGCACGGCATTCCACAATTGATTTCTTCAGATCGTGGAAGCATCTTCACTTCTATGTTCTAGGACTCCTTCCAGAAGGCCATGGGCACCAACATTCGCTTCAGCACAGCTTTCCATCCTCAAACTAGTGGCCAAGTCGAGCGAGTCAATCAAATCCTTGAAGATATGCTCAGGGCTTGTGTCATCTCTTTCGGTATGAAGTGGGAAGATTGTCTCCCATATGCCGAGTTCTCCTATAACAACAGCTTCCAAGCGAGTTCGGGCAAGGCCCCATTCGAGATTCTATATGGCAGAAAGTGTCGTACTCCTCTCAATTGGTCAGAGACTGGCGAACGCCAACTTCTTGGCAACGACTTGATCATAGAGGCTGAAGAAATGTGTAAAGTCATCCGTGAAAATCTCAAAGCCGCGCAATCGCGTCAAAAGAGTTACTATGATAGCAATCACCGTGACTTGGCTTTCGAGATCGGAGACCATGTCTACCTCCGCGTCTCTCCAATGAAAGGCACTCGTCGCTTCGGTATCAAAGGGAAGCTTGCCCCTAGATACGTGGGTCCTTTCAAGATCATTGGCAAAAGAGGCGACCTCGCCTATCAACTTGAGCTTCCCTCTAACTTCGCAAACGTGCACGATGTGTTCCATGTGTCACAGCTTCGCAAGTGCTTCAAGACTCCTGAGTGCACCATCAACTTCGAAGAGATTGATCTCCAAGAAGATTTGTCTTATCATGAGCATCCCGTTGCTATTCTTGATGAAACTGAGCGCAAGACTTGCAACAAGTCTATCAAATTCCTGAAAGTGAAGTGGTCACACCATTCCGACCGAGAAGCCACCTGGGAGCACGAGGACCACCTCCGTTCCAAATATCCGGAGTTCTTTCAGTCCTAGATCTCGGGACGAGATCCTCTTGTAGTGGTGGAGTGTTGTAACACCCCGGATGTAACTTTCCATATTTGTAACTCCAACTCTTGCCATTTTCGGCTATGTGTTATGATTTTCCCTCCGTGGTTGGGTTTTTGTCTTTCATTTTTGCATTTTGTTCATGTCATGCATTTCATACCATGTCATCATGTGCATCTCATTTGCATACGTGTTCGTCTCATGCGTCCGAGCATTTTCCCCGTTGTCCGTTTTGCAATCCGACACTCCCACATGCACCGGCGCACCCCTCTTGTCTCTTTTCGTGAGCGGGTGTTAAACGCTCTCGGAAGGGACCGAGATTTGCCAAGTGGCCTTGGTACACCACCGACAGACCACCTGTCAAGTTTCATTCCATTTGGAGGCCGTTTGAAGCTCCAACGGTTAACCGGGTAACCGCAAAGACCTCTTTTGTGTTGCAGCCCAACACCCCCCAAAATGGCCCAATAACCCATCCAAACCTCTCCTATGTCCTCCGTCGTCGGATCACGATCGCATGGTTGAAAACTACACTCCATTTGGACACTCCAAACTCCCTCTACCTATATAAATGCATCTCCCCCCTCCAAAATCACGGTTGAAACCCTAGAAATCCCCCTCGCGCCGCCGGATACCTTCTCCTCCACCGACGGACACGGCCGCCACCGTCCCCTTGTCCAACCGCGTGCCGCCATGTGGCAAACCGCGCCCCACTTCGCCGCCTCC
>NC_057802.1:412413761-412426147 GCF_018294505.1 Triticum aestivum | reverse complement strand
GCGCCCCGCCACCGACCGACGCCGGCCGCCGCCTCCGCCCGCACCACCGCGCCTCGCCCCGGCTCCGCTCAACATCGGCGACTCCAGATCCGGCCTCCACAGCCCCGGATCCGGCGAGCCTCTCCATCCCCGGCGAGTTCCACCTCCATCTCTGGCGAGAGCTCGCACCGGCCAACCTCGGTTCGTGCGCCCCGACAAACCCTAGATCTGGAGGTCCAAATTTTCTCTAAGTCATTGTCTCTGTAACATTTTCAGGCCCGGTTCAACACATCATAACTTCATGACCGTAGCTTTGTTTCATGCCCATGATATATCCATTTCATGGTCTTCATTTCGTTCCATTGTGGCATGCTTGTTTGAGTTCATCTTGATGCCCTAATCGTTGATGCAAGAGTGCTACAAAATGTTTACTGCTGCTACTTATCAGATCATGAGGTTTTGTCATTTTTGTTGCATTTGATGTGTGCATCACCTGGGCATGCGCTGTACATGTGTTTTGATCTACAACATGCCATCTTTACAGAGGTGCTTTCCATGTATTTTTGTGATCTATGTGGTGACTAGCACAAGCATGCAAACTAGGCTTCGTGATGTTGCTGTTTTCAGGGACTTAGGATTTTACCAAGTCTTTTCCCTGCTGTTATTTTTATGCCATGTAAACATGATGCTACAGTGAGATCCATGCTTATTTTGAGTTGCTCCAGTAAGGGTGTTTTGAACATATGTCTATGCTCTATCCATCCATGCAGATTCAAGGGTCATCTTTATTTTAACCCCCCCGGGCCAGTGCTCCTCTGAGTGTTGGTCCAAACTAGAGCACTGTGCAGGACCGTCCCTTGGCAACTTGGGTTACGTTGGTACCTGTATGCTTCGCTGATCCGGTGTGCCCTGAGAACAAGATATGTGCAGCCCCTATCGGGATTTGTCGGTACAGTCGAATGGTCTTGCTGGTCTTGTTTTACCATTGTCGAAACGTCTTGTAACCGGGATTCCGAGTCTGATCGGGTCTTCCTGGGAGAAGGAATATCCTTCGTTGACTGTGAGAGCTTGTGATGGGCTAAGTTAGGACACCCCTGCAGGGTATAAACTTTCGAGAGCCGTGCCCGCGGTTATGTGGCAGATGGGAATTTGTTAATATCCGGTTGTAGAGAACTTGACACTTGACTTAATCAAAAAAACATCAACCGCGTGTGTAGCCGTGATGGTCTCTTTTCGGCGGAGCCCGGGAAGTGAACACGGTTTGGGTTATGTATGAACGTAAGTAGTTTCAGGATCACTTCTTGATCACTTATAGCTTCGCGACCGTTGCGTTGCTCCTCTTCTCGCTCTTATTTGCGTATGTTAGCCACCACATTTGCTTAGTGCTTACTGCAGCTCCACCTCATTACCCCATCCTTCCTATAAGCTTAAATAGTCTTGATCTCGCGGGTGTGGGATTGCTGAGTCCTCATGACTCACAAATTCTACCAAAACAGTTGCAGGTGCCGACGATACCAGTGCAGGTGACGCAACCGAGCTCAAGTGGGAGTTCGATGAGGAACTTGGTCGTTACTATGTTTCGTTCCCTGATGATCAGTAGTGGAGCCCAGTTGGGACGATCGAGGATCTAGCATTTGGGGTTGTTTTCTTTCATTTTGGTTCCGTAGTCGGACCTTGATTGTACTCTGAATGATGTATGTTTAATTTATGTATTGTGTGAAGTGGTGACTGTAAGCCAACTCTTTATCCCATTCTTGTTCATTACATGGGATTGTGTGAAGATTACCCTTCTTGCGACAAAACCACCATGCGGTTATGCCTCCAAGTCGTGCCTCGACACGTGGGAGATATAGTCGCATCGTGCGTTACAATAGGCCTCCATTTCACACACATTGCATGCAAAATTTTGTTTGAGATGTCATCGACACATATTCCCACAAATACATTCACGAAATCAGCCTCCCCCCAAAAAAAACAAAAAACACTCACGAATGCACAAGCCATTTGTCTAGGTTTGCATCTCTCACACACACCCACGTAGGTGGGGGACGTGCACGAAGAGAAGAGGTGCACGCACGGCGCACGTACTCCCATCTCTTTCCCAACCACACCCGCGCGGGTACACAGTGGAGCTCATTTCTGTACGAAAAGGCAGCCCACGTGGTAACTTGACACGTGTACTGGTTGTCCACTAGATGGAGGGAGGATCATCTACCACGGGTGAACAAACAAATTGCGACTTGACGCGTTATGTTAAAAAAGAGGCAAACCATGTGGGCCTACCTTAGAGGCAAGGCTCTATACACTGGAGTACTTTTGATGTGTCTCGTCAACTCGCAGAATGAGGAGAAGCTTGCTTAGTACGCCGTCTCCCCCGCCCACGGGCGCGGTGGCTCGCAGGATGAGGTGAAGCTTGCTTACTACGCCTTACGCCCGCTCCCTCGCCCACGCGCGCGGTGGCTGGCAGGACAAGGAGAAAATTTTACTAGTACTCCCTCCGTTTACTCCTCGTCCCTACTACCTTGGTTAGAGAGATTATCATATTGTTTGGAATATGTCCTTTAGTAGATTTCAATATGAACTACTAGTACATACTCCAAACACTGATGTATATAGACGTATTTTAGAGTGTAGATTCACTCTTTTTGCTCCGTATGTAGTCCATATTGAAACGGACGTAATAGTACGCACTCTCCCTCGCCCCTCGACCCTCGCCACGTGGTGGACGTGTAGCAATTCATTCGGTCTCATATAGCTAGAACGATATATACTGCAGTACCATTATTACTCGACTTCCCGAATAGGTGAAGAGCCAATCGCAAGGTTAATAGTTTGGAGATGCCAAGCGCAAGGTTTATAGGAGAATGAGTAGTAGGTGTCGCGTCATTTATAAATAAAGTTTTTTTTCTTCAGTGGCACGTACGCAATATAAATAGGTTCATATGGAGATAAAAGGAAACCGCTCCACTATATACATAAGCAGGACGAGCCTACACGGTTGCTTGCTGGGGTTGCTCTCTTCAGTTTTCACACTCTCTCGCAGAAAACCACTGTGGCCACATCTCTAACATCCCAGCGGATCACGTCCGCCGGGGGAAGGGGTGGATGCTTAGTGTAGATGCGGTCACCGTCGCCGACGGCGAAAACCCACTATCGGCACGTCCCGATCAGGGGTCCCTGCCATTCTCTCTCACAAAGCTGGTGAGGTTGCCTTCGTCCATTGCTCACTGCCGCGATGTGGGTAGTTGCCTCCTCCCGCCGCCCTCCTCTAGGTTGAGCTACGTCCGGACATCCCTCAGGTACAACTCCCTTTACAGCCAGCTTGCACCACTGCTCCAGCTGCCCACATCACTCCATGTGGATATTTCTCTACTTCTTTGCCCCGCACATACCTCTACTGGCTTCTACGTGCTGTATTTGTGATGAGTTTATGTCTCATCAACTAGTCCCAGTAATCTTATTCTAATCACGCTTCTTCAATTTCTTTGCCACAGGGATGCTCATCTCGATTTTGGTGAAACTGCACAAAATGATCCAATGGTCAAAGGGTTGCAAAATTCATTTCTTAGGAAGCGCCGACATTGCCAGCAAATTAAAGCCTGGTTAGGGTTTACGGTTCAAGGGCTAGGGACTGCATGGATCGTTTTTTTCTTTAGCTGTATCTGTTTCAATGGCTAGGGACTGCATGAGTAGTAGTAGTACTGTATGCCTTACGCCTGCTCCCTCGCCCACGCGCGCGGTGGCTCGCAGGACGAGGAGAAAATTTTACTACTCACTCCATTTACTCCTCGTCCCTACTACCTTTGTTAGAGAGATTATCATATTGTTTGGAATATATATGTCCTTTAGTAGATTTCAATATGAACTACTAGTACATACTCCAAACACTGATGTATATAGACGTATTTTAGAGTGTAGATTCACTCATTTTGCTCCGTATGTAGCATAAAGTTGAGACACTTATTTTGGAACGGAGGGAGTACATATTTGCTATGATCTGTCAATCATTGAGATGCAATCACATGCATGTTAGTCTCCTTTCTATTTGATGAAATGTTGCAACGGGCAACCTTGGACGCAAGATACATGTAACAGAAGCTGGAAGCTTCATAGCATTGTACTATCTCGCTGATAAATTACAGTACGTGCTATACAAGTAGTACTATGTAAAAAGTTAGGTGTCGCACGGTGTCCAGAAAATATGGTGATAGTGTGAGGTGGGCCATGTAATCATTGAGCCTGCGTGTTTTCACTGCTCTTGCACTCCCCCGCCGTAAGAATGGAGAAAATTGTAATCTAGTAGTACCTCCTTTCGCCGAAAGCGTGGGACATCCAGCAGTCCTACCACCTCAGTAATAATGACCAATGAGCCGTCAAATCACATAGACCCAGCAGTAAGTTGGACGGATGAAGCAACCATTACTCTTGAATCCGCTTCTCCCTTCAATGCAGGCACCAGTGAGAAGTCACGTCCGCTCTGCCCGGGCATGAATGCGGCACCGATTCTTTGGAGTGGCGTTGACCGTTTCAGGCGGGAAGCGCGCACGGGCGATGGAGGGGCTTTGGGTGGGCCAGGCTGGTCAGGAGCGGGCGTGGCAGCTGTCCGCCTGTCCCTACCGGACGCCCGGAAACGAGAGGATGCACCGAATCTCGCGGCTAAAATCGTACACTACACACCATCTCTCTGTAGGAGTAGGTCGATCTGTCGCTCTCTCTAACACACACATGTTGTTAAACACACACACGCACACGCACACGCACACACAGGTTCATGGAATAGGAAAATCGTGCGAGTGCGAAGCCACAGGAAGTGAGATACAAATGGAGTACGTACAAGAAGAGAAGAGGCATCTCTTAGTTGTTTGGATTAATTGTTGCGTTCAGAGACAGAAATCAGGCTTTGATTGGAGGAATGACCGGTCAAGTTTCTCCTTCTCCTCCAATCTGCTTGCACCTTGGTCCCACTGCACCTTCTAACATGACTTATTATACCTAGACGGAGGGAGTCATACGAGATACGGTGGCACACTGACTTAGGTCGAATACAAGTGCCCAAAATTGTGTGCATGTTATAATAAGGATTCACTTAAAATAGTACGTGAGCGAATAGAGGGATCAATTGGACAGTCTTCCCGAGCAGTAGCGAGATGTGTGAGGTAAGATACACCGCTGGCGCTTTTAATTTTTCTTATTAATTTGTTTGTTTCACCCTCTGACTGGTGGGACCCAACGTACTACGTGGAGAGAGGTAAGGTGACTAAGGCTGCATTATTTCTGCACCATTGTGGATAGTCTTACCACCAAAGCCACATGACACGATTATGATTTAAATCCCAATGACTCCCACACACACAAAAAACACGGCATGCTTGTCACACGAATGCAGGAATGTATAAAAGGTTATTTTCCTCTTGTTGAACATAACGGGAGGGTTGTGTAGCTGGTTAGCCTGTTCGCTCATCAAACTTGAGGTCTCGGGTTCGATAACTACACTTGAGCATAATTCGTGCCAGGAGGATTCTTTGACTGGTCAAAATGGATGGATACGAAGTTATACGATCTCGTAGTGACTGTATAATCACCTCATCACGTATAAGCTGCAGCCTCGGCGCTTGTTTTCTAGGGTTTGCACTCCTCACACTCTCTCCAGTATATATATA
Organism: Triticum aestivum; assembly: GCF_018294505.1. Lineage (NCBI taxonomy): Eukaryota > Viridiplantae > Streptophyta > Magnoliopsida > Poales > Poaceae > Triticum > Triticum aestivum. Next base: position 412,420,508 of record NC_057802.1, on the reverse strand, counting down.
CACGCTGGAGCCTCAGCGCTTGTAGTTGCTCTCTTCACACTCTCTCACCCTCTCCAGATCTAAACAAGACTTCGTTGGCCTCTCTCTCTCCCATCACTGCTGGTCTGCTTGTAGTTGCTCTCTTCACACTCTCTCACCCTCTCCAGATCTAAACAAGACTTCACTGGCCTCTCTCTCGCCCCTCACTACTGGTCAAAGAGCCATCCACCGGGAAGGGAAGGAGGCTTAACGTTGTCGCCGTCGGCGAGGGAGGGAATCCACTACCGGCGCAGTTGTTCACTTTCACCCAGCGGTGGCGCGGGAGGGCCTCCGACCCCTTCTTCTTCGCCGCCGTACATAGTGTGGGTCGAACGGCCTCCGGTCGCCCACTGAACCACACCCCAAGAACCTTAAGGTATAATTTACTTATTCCACATGCATTGCTCTAGCTGCATGTGGGCTTTTTCTGCTTCTGCACTCGAATCTAGGTGTTGGATCAAACAGGAAAGTACTGGGGAAAGTTGTATACCATGAATCTAGGACGTGGTTCAAAGAGGAAAGGAATGGGGTAAAGTAGTGGGAAAAGTTGTATAGCATGAATCTAGGACGTGGTTCAAAAAGGAAAGAAGGGGGAAAGTTGTGGGGAAAGTTGTATCGCATGAATCTAAGACGTGGTTCAAAGAGGACAGGAATGGGGGAAAGTAGTGGGGAAAGTTGTATAGCATAAATCTAGGACGTGGTTCACAGAGGAAAGGAAGTGGGGAAAGTACTAGTACAGACTGGCTATCCAGCACCTACGTTGGTCGAAAAGGGAAAACAATGATAAACGCAGTACGCACATCTATAACGAACTGATCGTTTGTTTTGGGGGGCAAGGCTGTAGAGTTTGAGTAGGACTAGATTTGCTGCGCTCACATAGGGAAAGGTTTCTAAAGATAACAAAACTGGGACCAACACAAATATGCTCCTTGGTTGTTTGTTCTTTGTTGCAACAGACTGTGCATCACCCCAGTACATCGGTAGATGCACATGGTGCTGGTGCATCCACTGTCCCGTGCAACTCTTTAGCTGTTGTTAATCTAAGACCTTGTTTGGTTAAAAACTACCTACTCCCTACCTGCTTGGTTCCAGGGACTAAACATGGACTAGAGGTTATTAAATGACATGCTAAAAGACCATGTTACCCCTAGTAGTGAACTAATAGAGACAAGGTGCGATGCGTGGTAGGGGCAACTGTTGGAAAAAGTCCCAAAAAGAATCCCTCGGGGTCTTCTTTCTTTAGTCCCAAATGCCCACTTTTAGTCCCTAAAAGTCCCACCTGTTTGGTTTAGATGGGACTGACATGGAGTTTTTTAGTCCCTCCACCAAAATGTCCCTGTAAACAAACACCCTCTAATAATGCCGCTGGAAAATTGATGCAATGCCACAGTTAAAAGCAAATTACATGTTTAACGAATTTTATTGTTAATATAATCTCTCTTTTAATATTAATCAATGCCACCGTTTGAGAAATGCTACTGTCTTGCTTTCTTTCCCATTTAGATAAGGTGGATGCTTCTTTTTGTTGGCTTCTGTGTCATCCACCGTTAGTGACCACTAGTTGTTTCCTTTGCACCTCTGTGTAAACAGGGTTATCTACTTCACCTCGTTGCCATTGTGACCTTTTGTTGCACTGTACAAAACACTTTTGTTTTAAGAGTGTTTTGTGCAGTTCAACCAAAATGTCACACCGACAATGTTGCTTGATTGCTTGATCTTAGTGGAACTGCACAAGAGGAGATCTTACTTCCTATCCGTGTTGGCAAATTTTAGATCTTCTCCTTGTGAGTTGTTTGAATTCCGCATCATGAGAGGTCAGGACTAGCCTTCTTTCACATGATTCTGCAGTGTGCTTTCATATGTTGTGCTACTTGTATGGTAATGTTGCTTGATTTTAGTGAACTGCACAAATGGAGACAAGACTTCCAATCTGTATGTGCACCGTAATATCCCATTGAGGTAAGATAAGGGTATTTCACAACTGTTGGCCTGTATTTTTCCACTTTCATCAGAAAATTAATGTCATTGTTTAGTGCTATACTTGTGCAACCTAATTGACATGCCAAATCTTACATTGAAGGCGAAGCTTGTCTGTTATTGAACCAAGTGATGAAGGGGAAGAACAAGCGGAGCAAAAACAAAAATCAACTCCTGGTGCTGTAATGAAGCACTGGAACTGTGATGACACAAGTAATGATATAATTTTGCATCTTAATTTATTGCTATGGCTGGAACGAGCAATTGTTTTGCCACTGACTTGATGCCACTCTTAATGTAATACGTAATTATCTCTACTTGTGCAAACAGGGATCTTCTTTGAAGATACCATATATTTTAGTGGAACTGCACAAGAAGATGTTGGAAACATTAATCTAATCGAGGAGTATGTAGTAAGCATGGCCACCACAATAGATAGCAACAGATGGTTTCGGAGAAGTGCTTCATCTGTATGCTCTACACAATAAGCCTCCTGTCAAAGGTTGGTACTCGCCCACTGATTTCATCCATATGATTGAGCTTTGTCATCTCTATTGGTGTTGTGCTACTATTTAGATGTTGTCATCAAAAAGTGGTATTGTCCTTGAGAAGTGCTTCATCTGTGCTGTTTTAAATATTTCCTTTCCTTTTTTCGAGCAAACAGGGATGCTAGCATTTAGTTATCCTCTTGTCTTTGCACAACAGGATCATCCTCCTCTGAAGAAGAATATGGAGTACGTGAAGTGGCTAGTTCCGATTATGCCAGGATGAAGAAGCCCTGTCTATCTTCTCATCAAAAGGAGCAGTTGAAGGATGGTTACATTACCCCCCACAAGACCAAACTAACTTCAGCTCAGAAGGACTGACAAATCTCCATTTTCTTGCTGTGATGCATGAGTACAATGTTGTTCTAGGATTCTTTCCGATGAGTTCCATTTTTGTAAAAGTGTGCTCTACATGGACCATGTAGGTGCCTGTTTAAACTGTCAATTCATAGTACAGTTTGCTTTATACTAATCACTTTTTTGTATTTGTGCAAACAGGGGTGCTCAGCTTGATTTCAATGGGAACTGCACAAAATGTTCATGAATACATCGAACCATTCATTTCCACCACAAGAAAGGAGTTGTTGATAAGTTCAAGGCGTTGCAACATATAAGGGCGAAATCATACAAGCTACACGCGAATTTGGTTGATTTTGGTCGAACTGCACAAAAAGACCAGCTGGTTTATTTAGCACGAGGTGCCATGTCAATGTCCGAACTGATGGCAAACCCTGCTCATTCCACAATCGTAGGCATTTGATATTTTGGAATGGGAAAACCGTGTCAAATTTTGCTCATTGATTTTAGCAAGAAGACATGCGTTTGATATTTTCGAATGGCATGCCCTTTGCTGTCAGCAGCGTCGATCCATTTTTTTCTTTATTCTTTAGTTGTGAAGTAAATATTGGCTCTGACATGTGAATCGCTGAGATGCATAATCATCGATTGTTTTGAATGTTCTCTATGACATGTGAATCGCTGTGATTGCAATGTACAGGAACGCTAAAAAGCTGCTCAAACTCCTTGCACTCCTTCTGTTCCTTTTTACTTCGCACATTGTCCGGTAGCATACAACTGAAGTGCTCAAGTTCTCTAGAAAATGACTGTATCTCATGAGCTTGCTCAACCACGGAGCGCTATTCAATCAACCTGTAATCATATAATTGCTCCATGATGTACAACTCAGTGCCAGCAACCGGAGGGTAGCAGCGGTGGCCTTACTTGGACCCGAGCGGCGGCGACCTACCGAGTTCTACTCTTCCTCGTTTTCTGTGTGGCGCGGCCTTGTTGGCAGCGGGGCGGGGCCTCGGCGGAGCCGGCGATGTCCTCTATCTCCTTGCCGGTGGGCGGCGCCTCGGCGGAGCGGGGGAAAATCCTCCCCCTCATTGCCGGCAGGGTGGGGCCTCGGTGGAGCCGGCGGTGTCCTCTGCCTCGTTGTTGGCACCGCGGGGCCTCGGCGGAGCAGGGCCTCGTCGACGCCAGCGGAGAGGGGACTCGTCGGAGCCGACATTGTCCTCTGCCTCGTCCTCGGTCTCGCCAAACAGCGCCTCGGCCGCTTCATCGCCCTCTTTGTAGGCGGCCGCAGCCTCCGCCACCCGCATGCGGTACCGCCAGCGCTCGAGGCGGCCCTCATGGGCGGAGCGGTACGAGTCGAGCAGCGCCTCCTGCTCCGCCCGCTCCACGGCGATATGCTCCTCCGCCTGCAGGTGCTCTTGGAGGAGATGGTGGTTGTAGGCGGCATCGGCCTACGCCTCCCAGAACTGCTCCTCACGCTTCTGCCTCACCGTGTCCATATATTGGGCACGGGCCTCGCCGATGGTCATGGTGCAATGCACCGGCGAGGATGGCGCGGAGGAGGGGGTTGGCGCCGTATCGTCGACTACCATGTTCTCCATTGGGACGTCGTCGTCCTCTAGTTGCCTGCCGGCCAGCCAGTCGGCAGCAATGGCTGCCATCTCCTTGTGGTTCGTCATCCGCCCGTCCTGAAGAGCGCTGGAGCGCGAGGAAGCCATGGTGGGAAGTAGTGGTGTGGACAGGAGAATAGGAACGGATGCGGATGACTGCGGCTATGGCCGGCGCAGCAGTTTATATAGCAATGGTGGGCAGCGGAGGGACGGACGTGTGGCGCCGGAGTAGCCGCCTCGGCAACCGCGTATCATTAATGTGGGTGGCCGAAGGACGGACGGACGGCACTTGTGTCATTTGAAGGCAGAGCAATCGCATGCACCGGGAAGCGGGGCGAGCGACGCTGACCGTTTCGGGCCAAAAGCGTGCGCGGGCGAGGGAGGCGGTCTGGGTAGGCCAGGGCAGTCAGACTCGTGCTTGGCAGCAGGTCGGTCCAGCAGCTGGACATGCTGGCTCGCCAGCTACCTCGCCGAGCTGAGCGACGACAATCAGACGATGGACGTAGCTTCCGACCAGGAGCCGGCGCCACTGTCCAAGCCGGTTCATGCCGTGTTCACCATAGAGCACGTGCGGCCGCACTTCGACGCCGTAATGGCGGAAGAGCTACCAGCGCAGGAGGACCTGTGCTACAACCTCCGCCTCCTCAACAAGCACCGGTGAACAAGCGAACAACAATGCCATCACGGACATGTGGCCCTATGATCCTGGCTTCCCGAATGAGCAGCGGGCGCTGTATCAGACCATCCATAGGGCCCGCGAGGCCCTCTCCGTCGTCCTTCGAGTTGTTGCGCTCGCCGTGGCGCCGCCGTCTCGCGTTGTCAACATGGTCAACGGACATGAGGATGAGGAGATGACTTTACTTGGAGAGGATGACAGCAAATACCTCCTTATTAGTATATACAACTATAATTTTTTTGCTTCCTCCTGGTTTCCTGACATCACGGTCCCACACCATTGTGAACCTATGTAGTCAATAAACGAGAGAATTGAACAAGAAGCGGCTGACAGTTGGGACCAAGCAGCTCGAGCAGTATTTGTGTTTTTGAGGTGTGAGCACAAGCAGCTCGAGGCCCTCTCGGTCGTCCACCGCCCTGGTGCTCTCGGCGCGGCGTGGTCAACGTGGTCAAGGAACGGCTTCCATCGGACGTGGACTGTACGTGGAGAGGCTGACAGCTGGGTCCACGGCCGCAACAAGGAAGTGCCTCCTTATTACGCGCAATATAATTATCCCTCCACCTGACAACAGGGACCCACCGGACGGGCCACCGTATTTCATGAAAAAAAACGTTTCCCCCTGACTGCTGGGACCCGCCAGCTACATCTTTGCATGCAAGGAAGTACGTCCGGGCAAAAAAACGATTCTCCCCCTGACTGCTGGGACCCACCAGCTACATCTTCGCAGGCAAGGAAGTGCCTGACAGTCGGGACCCACCTGGTCGAAGCATACGTAGCGTTGTCATTCTAGTCGCGGATTTGTACGTACATATTGGTCGACGTAGAGGCGCGCATGTGCCGTAGTAGAGGCGCGCACGTAGCATGTACACGTACGTACAACGGCTAGTGTGCAAGAAAGAAAATACGGCCACGTACGTACATATGGGCAGGGTGTCGAACGCCTACTCGCGCATACGTACAGCCAGGGCTCGTGTACATGGCTGGGTCGGAACGGAGAAACAGCGTCGTCGTCGTGTTCATGGGGAGCCAACCGGCTGGGTCGGAACGGAATGCGTCGTCCTGTTCATCAGGAGGGCTTGGACGGAACAGCCGATGGAAACGAGGCCTGGCGTACCGCAGAACGGAGGAAACGGCCTTATGTTCGACCGGCCACATTTGAAACAGGATCCTATTCATCGGGAGGGGTCTGGCGTACCGCAAAATGGAGGAAACGGACCTCCTACGGTCGAAACGGGGGTCCTGTTGATCGGGAGGGGTGTGGCGTACCGCAAAAACGGAGGAAACGGACTTGTGTTGGAGCGCTACGGTCGAAATGGGGGTCCTGTTCATCGGGAGGGGTGTGGTGTACCACAAAACGGGACTCCATGGGATACTGTTCATCTCCACCGTTGATCCCCTCCAACCTCCACGGGCTACTGTTCATCCACCGTCGACCTCCTCCAGCCTCCACCTGCGACTGTTCATCCACGGGCTCCTGTTCATCCAGCCTCCACCGCGCGCTACTCCACCGGCAACTGTTCAACCAACCCTCTCCACGGGCTCCTGTTCAACCACCCCTCCACGGGCTACTGTTCATCCTGCCCTCCACCGTCTACTGTTCATCCTGCCCTCCATGAGGTGGTCCTGT
>NC_057802.1:412381158-412413402 GCF_018294505.1 Triticum aestivum | reverse complement strand
GCATCGACTGGCTTCAGTTAGCAGCAGTAGCGAAGGAATCGCTCGATCAGGTTCAGTTAACAGCCATCGATCGATCGCTCGGGTTCAGTAATGCGTAGCCTGCAGTGCAATCGCTCGGGTTCAGTTAGAGCCCAACGCCTCGCACACACGCGCGTACGTATGAGAGAAACGCGCATCGCTCGGCCCCCGACCACCCACCGTAACCGGGGACTCCCCGATATTTTCCGCGGCCTCGCTTCTACCACGGTTTTTTCCGTCATGGACGGCCCAAAGAATGTCATGCAGCTGCGTCTCCGGCCCGCCCAGGACGAAAAGCCCATTTTCTGTCATGATTTTTTGTCATAGAAGTAGGACCCCACCACATCTATGATGATATCGGGTTTTGTCACAATTATCGTCATAGAAGTGTCATAAGTATGACAGAAAAGATTTTCGTTCGGCCCAAAATGTCACGGATGTGTCTTTTTTTGTAGTGGACTACATCAACCGCGTTGTGCTAACGCTTCCGCTTTCGGTCTACGAGGGTACGTGGACAACACTCTCCCCTCTCGTTGCTATGCATCACCATGATCTTGCGTGTGCGTAGGAATTTTTTTAAATTACTACGTTCCCAAACACCTATCCCCGACGATTTTTTGGTCGTGTGGGAAGGACCCCCCTATCGCCCACACTCACATGGCGACGGTTCCAAATGTCATCGCGGAAAGGGGTTAAAAACCGTTTGTATAGCACCAACGCGTAACAGTGATGTATCTACTTTTCCTAACGCTTTTCCTCTTGTTTTGGACTCTAATTTGCATTATTTGAATGAAACTAACCCCGGACTGACGTTATTTTCAGCAGAACTACCATTGTGTTGTTTTTGTGCAGAAATAAAAGTTCTCGGAATGGAACGAAACTTTGCGAGGATTTTTTATATCAATAATAAGAATTTCTGGAGCCAAGACCTGCCGGAGAAGGGCACCTGGGTGGGCACAACCCACAAGGGCGCGCCCCCTCTCCTGGCGCGCCCAGGTGGGTTGTCCCCACCTGGTGGCCCCGCTGACCCTAAAACCGATGCTATAAAATCTTATTTTTCCAGAAAAATCGGGGAGAAAGAATTATCACGATCCACGAGATGGAGCCGCCGCCAAGCCCTGTTCTTCCTTGGGAGGGCAGATCTGGAGTCCGTTTGGGGCTCCGGAGAGGGGGATCTTCATTCTTCGTCATCACCAACCCTTCTCCATCGCCAATTCCATGATGCTCCCCACCGAGAGTGAGTAATTCTTTCGTAGGCTCGCTGGTCGGTGAGGAGTTAGATGAGATTCATCATGTAATCGAGTTAGTTTTGTTAGGGCTTGATCCCTAGTATCCACTATGTTCTTAGATTGATGTTGCTATGACTTTGCCATGCTTAATTCTTGTCACTTTGGGCCCGGGTGCCATGAAATCAGATCTGAACCGTTTATGTTATCACCATTATATCCATGTTCTAGATCCGATCTTGCAAGTTATAGTCACCTACTACGTGTTATGATCCGGTAAACCCCGGAGTGACAGAAACCGGGACTTCTTCCGGTAATGACCGTAGTTTGAGGAGTTCATGTATTCACTATGTGTTAATGCTTTGTTCCGGTTCTCTATTCAAAGGAGGCCTTAATATCCCTTAGTTTCTAGTATGGACCCCGCCGCCACGGGAGGGTAGGACAAAAGATGTCATGCAAGTTCTTTCCATAAGTACGTATGACTATTTACGGAATACATGGCTACATTATATCAATGAACTGGAGCTAGTGTCGTACCGCCCTAGGTTATAACTGTCTCATGATGAATATCATCCAACAAGTCACCGATCCAATGCCTACGAATTTATCTTATATTGTTTCTGCTAAGTTACTACTGCTATCATCACTGTTACACTTGCTACAAAATTACTGCTATCACTGTTACCGTTACCATTGCTGCTGCTACTATTATCAAAACTATCAAACTACTTTGCTATTGATGACTTGCTGCAGATAAATCTCCAGGTGTGGTTGAATTGACAACTCAGCTGCTAATACCTTCAAATATTCTTTGGCTCCCCTTGTGTCGAATCTATAAATATGGGTTGAATACTCTACCGTCAAAATTTTTTGCGATCCCCTATACTTGTGGGTTATCAAGACCTTTTTCTGGCGCCATTGCCGGGGAGCATAGCTATATTTATTGAGTCACTTGGGATTATTATCAATTTATCACTATGAAGAATTTGAAGGATCCTAAGACTAAGATATTTCCCTCAAGGACGAGGGGAGGTAAGGAACTGCCATCCAGTTCTGCTTTAGACACCTTCTGTTATGAGTAAACTTGCAACACCACCACATGCTATTAATTCTGATATGTCACAAGTTATTGATGATGCTACTTCTGCTTTGGATAATGCTTATGATGGTGCTAGTACCTTGTTTGATAATGATGATGTGCCACTTGGTGATTTTCTTGATGCACAAATTGCTAGAGTAATACAACATCATGTTGTTGAATCTGATGATGAGCTTGAAACTGAAACTCCTGAAACACCTGCTAGAACTAGCCTTCCTAGATATGAATTGCCTAAGGTACCGGAAGGTTATGTTATGAATGAGGAGACAACTAGAGATATTCTTGCTTGTAAGGATAGAGATGATCTAGAGAAATTATTATGCAAGTATAAATAAAAATCTTTGAATGCTAGAATGAAATGTGATCCTAAGTTTGCTACTTCACCTATCTTTATTGATGATAAGGATTATGAATTCTCTGTCGACCCAGAGTTAATTACTTTGGTTGAATCTGATCCTTTCCATGGTTATGAGACTGAAACTGTTGTGGCACATCTTATAAGTTGAATGATATAGCCACCCTTTTTATTCATCATGAGAAAACTCGCTATTACTTTATTCTCAAATTATTTCCGTTCTCATTAAAGGGTGATGCTAAAGCTTGGTACAATAATCTTGCTCCTGGATGTGTGCGTAGTCCCCAGGATATGATTTATTACTTCTCTGAAAAATATTTCCATGCTCATAAGAAACAAGCAGCTTTACAGGAAATATTTAACTATGTGCAAACTAAAGAAGAGAGTATCCCACAAGCTTGGGGGAGGCTTTGCCAGTTACTTAATGCTTTGCCTGATCATCCTCTTAAGAAAAATGAAATACTTGATATCTTCTATAATGGACTAACCGATGCTTCTAGGGATTTCCTAGATAGTTGTGTTGGTTGTGTTTCAGGGAACGAACTGTTGGAGAAGCTGAGGAATTATTGAATAACATATTGAAAATTATGATGATTAGACTCTTCCTGAACCACCGCCTAAACCCACTCCGAAGAAGAGGGGTATATTATATCTCAGTCCTGAAGATATGCAAGAGGCAAAGAAATCTATGAAGGAAAAAGGTATTAAAGCTGAGGATGTTAAAATTTTACCTCCTATTGAAGAAATACATGGGCTTAATACACCACCACTGCCTAAGGTGGCAGAGGTAAATTCTTTAATGAAGTTTAATGATAATGATAATCCTCACAATATGAATCCTAGTCAATGCCTTTATGAGTTTGAAAACTACATTAGAAAACAAGATCACTTCAATGCAAATGTTATGAAACAATTGAAATATAATTCTGATATGATTGCTCGCTTGAGTGACTTCTTATTTAGAATCTCAAATGATGTTAGAGGTGTGATGACCCACAAGTATAGGGGATCTATCGTGGTCCTTTCGATAAGTAAGAGTGTTGAACCCAACGAGGAGCAGAAGGAAATGACAAGCGGTTTTCAGTAAGGTATTCTCTGCAAGCACTGAAATAATCGGTAACAGATAGTTTTGTGATAAGGTAATTTGTATCGGGTAACAAGTAACAAAATTAAATAAGGTGCAGCAAGGTGGCCCGATCCTTTTTGTAGCAAAGGACAAGCCTGGACAAACTCTTATATAAAGGAAAACGCTCCCGAGGACACATGGGAATTATTGTCAAGCTAGTTTTCATCATGCTCATATGATTCGCGTTCGTTACTTTGATAATTTGATATGTGGGTGGACCGGTGCTTGGGTACTGCCCTTCCTTGGACAAGCATCCCACTTATGATTAACCCCTCTTGCAAGCATCCGCAACTACAACAGAAGCATTAAGGGAAACCTAACCATAGCATGAAACATGTGGATCCAAATTAGCCCCTTACGAAGCAACGCATAAACTAGAGTTTAAGCTTCTCTCACTCTAGCAACCCATCATCTACTTATTACTTCCCAATGCCTTCCCCTAGGCCCAAATAATGGTGAAGTGTCATGTAGTCGACATTCACATAACACCACTAGAGGAAAGACAACATACATCCCATCAAAATATCGAACGAATCCCAAATTCACATGACTACTTATGGCAAGACTTCTCCAATCCTCGGGAACAAACGTAACTACTCACAAATCATATTCATGTTCATAATCAGAGGGGTATTAATATGCATAAAGGATATGAACATATGATCTTCCACCAAATAAACCAACTAGCATCAACTACAAGGAGTAATCAACACTACTAGCAACCCACAGGTACCAATTTGAGGTTTTGAGACAAAGATTGGATACAAGAGATGAACTAGGGTTTGAGAGGAGATGGTACTGGTGAAGATGTTGATGGAGATTGACCCCCTCCCGATGAGAGGATTGATGGTGATGACGATGGTGATGATTTCCCCCTCCTGGAAGGATGTTTCCCCGGCAGAACAGCTCCGCCGGAGCCCTAGATTGGTTCCGCCAAGGTTCCGCCTCGAGACGGCGGCGCTTCATCCCGAAAGCTTCCTTCTGATTTTTTCCAGGGTGAAAGACTTCATATAGCAAAAGATGGGCACCGGAGGCCTGCCAGGGGGCCCACGAGATAGGGGGGCGCGCCCCCACCCTCGTGGCCAGGGTGTGGGCCCCCTCAGGTTGATTCTTTCGCGAGTATTTTTATTAATTCCAAAACATGCCTCCGTGCAGTTTCAGGACTTTTGGAGTTGTGCAGAATAGGTCTCTAATATTTGCTCCTTTTCCAGCCAGAATTCCAGCTGCCGGCATTCTCCCTCTTCATGTAAACCTTGTAAAATAAGAGAGAGAAGGCATAAGTATTGTGACATAATGTGTAATAACAGCCCATAATGCGATAAATATCGATATAAAAGTATGATGCAAAATGGACGTATCAACTCCCCCAAGCTTAGACCTCGCTTGTCCTCAAGCGGAAGCCGATAACAAAAAATATGTTCACATGTTTAGAGATAGAGGTGTCGATAAATTAAAATATTGACATGAGGGCATCATGATCATTCTTATAACAGCAACATATATAAATATTGTCTTATGGTTTCTTATGCCAAAGTAACAATCTATTCACAATGTCGAGTATGAATCAGAAACTTCATTGAAAACTAACAAACTATGATCTCAGTCATTGAAGCAATTGCAATTTAGCATAACATCGGAAAGAGTCAATATAAGAGCTTTTCGGCAAGTCCACATACTCAACTATCATTTAGTCTTTCACAATTGCTAACACTCACGCAATACTTATGGGTATGAAGTTTTAATCAGACACAGAGAAAGATAGGGGCTTATAGTTTTGCCTCCCAACCTTTTACCTCAAGGGTAATGTCAACAATAATAGTTCATGATAACTTACATCCAATTGGATATATATATCAGGATATTTCCAACACAATGTGCTTGCCAAAGGATAAAGTGTAAAAGGAAAGGTGAAGATCACCATGACTCTTGCATAAGGTATAAGACAAAAATAAAAGACAGGCCATCGCAGAGGGAATCAGAGGTTGTCATGTGCTTTTATGGTTGGATGCACAAAATCTTAATGCAAAAGAACGTCACTTTATATTGCCACTTGTGATATGGACCTTTATTATGCAATCCGTTGCTTTTATTTCTTCCACATCACAAGATCGTATAAAGCTTATTTTCTCCACACTAATAAATCATACATATTTAGAGAGCAATTTTTATTGCATGCAACAATGACAACTTACTTGAAGGATCTTACTCAATCCATAGGTAGATATGGTGGACTCTCATGACAAATTCCTACGCACACACAGGATCATGGTGATGCATAGCAACGAGAGGGGAGAGTGTTGTCCACGTACCCTCATAGACCAAAAGCGGAAGCGTAGCACAACGCAGTTGATGTAGTCGTACGTCTTCACGATCTGACCGATCCAAGCACCGAACGTACGACACCTCCGAGTTCAGCACACGTTCAGCTTGATGACGTTCCGCGAACTCCGATCCAGCAGATCTTCACGGGAGAGTTCCATCAGCACGACAGTGTGATGACGATGATGATGTTGCTACCGTCGCAGGGCTTCGCCTAAGCACCGCTACGATATGACCGAGGTGGAATATGGTGGAGGGGGGCACCACACACGGGTGGGAGAGATCAATAGATCAACTTGTGTCAATGGGGTGCCCCCTACCCCCGTATATAAAGGATCGAGGGAGAGGCCGGCCCTAGAGGGGGCGCGCCAAGTGTGGGGAGTCCTACTAGGACTCCCAAGACCTAGTAGGATTCCCCTTTCCTTTCCGGAGTAGGAGAGAAGGAAAGAGGGGGAAAGGGAGAAGGAAAAGGGGGCTGCACTGCTTGTCCAATTCGGACCAGAGGGGGGGCGCGCGCCTCCTTCCTTTTGGCCTCTCTCCTCTATTCCCGGATGACCCAATAAGGCCCAATACTTCTCCCGGTGAATTCCCGTAACTCCCCGGTACTCCGAAAATACCCAAATCACTCGGAACCTTTCCGATGTCCGAATATAGTCGTCCAATATATCGATCTTTACGTCTCGACCATTTCGAGACTCCTCGTCATGTCCCCGATCTCATCCGGGACTCCGAACTACCTTCGGTACATCAAATCACATAACTCATAATACAAATCGGCATCGAACTTTAAGCGTGCGGACCCTACGGGTTCGAGAACTATGTAGACATGACCGAGACACGTCTCCGACCAATAGCGGAACCTGGATGCTCATATTGGCTCCTACATACTCTACAAAGATCTTTATCGGTCAAACCGCATAACAACATACGTTGTTCCCTTTGTCATCGGTATGTTACTTGCCCGAGATTCGATCGTCGGTATCTCAATACCTAGTTCAATCTCATTACCGGCAAGTCTCTTTACTCGTTCCGTAATACATCATCCCGCAACTAACTCATTAGTTACAATGCTTGCAAGGCTTACAGTGATGTGCATTACCAAGTGGGCCCAGAGATACCTCTCCGACAATCGGAGTGACAAATCCTAATCTTGAAATACGCCAACCTAACAAGTACCTTCGGAGACACCTGTAGAGCACCTTTATAATCACCTAGTTACGTTGTGACGTTTGGTAGCACACAAAGTGTTCCTCCGGTAAACGGGAGTTGCATAATCTCATAGTCATAGGAACATGTATAAGTCATAAAGAAAGCAATAGCAGAATACTAAACGATCAAGTGCTAAGCTAACGGAATGGGTCAAGTCAATCACATCATTCTCCTAATGATGTGATCCCGTTAATCAAATGACAACTCATGTCTATGGCTAGGAAACATAACCATCTTTGATCAACGAGCTAGTCAAGTAGAGGCATACTAGTGACACTCCATTTTTCTATGTATTCACACAAGTATTATGTTTCCGGTTAATACAATTCTAGCATGAATAATAAACATTTATCATGAAATAAGGAAATAAATAATAACTTTATTATTGCCTCTAGGGCATATTTCCTCAGTAACAATAGTAAACAAGGTGCAGCAAGGTGGCCCAATCCTTTTTGTAGCAAAGGACAATCCTGGACAAACTCTTATATAAAGGAAAATGCTCCCGAGGACACATGGGAATTATCGTCAAGCTAGTTTTCATCATGCTCATGTGATTCGCGTTCATTACTTTGATAATTTGATATGTGGGTGGACCGGTGCTTGGGTACTTCCCTTCCTTGGACAAGCATCCCACTTATGATTAACCCCTCTTGCAAGCATCCGCAACTACAACAGAAGCATTAAGGGAAACCTAACCATAGCATGAAACATGTGGATCCAAATTAGCCCCTTACGAAGCAACGCATAAACTAGAGTTTAAGCTTCTCTCACTCTAGCAACCCATCATCTACTTATTACTTCCCAATGCCTTCCCCTAGGCCCAAATAATGGTGAAGTGTCATGTAGTCGACGTTCACATAACACCACTAGAGGAAAGACAACATACATCCCATCAAAATATTGAACGAATACCAAATTCACATGACTACTTATAGCAAGACTTCTCCCATGTCCTCAGGAACAAACGTAACTACTCACAAATCATATTCATGTTCATAATCAGAGGGGTATTAATATGCATAAAGAATCTGAACATATGATCTTCCACCGAATAAACCAACTAGCATCAACTACAAGGATTAATCAACACTACTAGCAACCCACAGGTACCAATCTGAGGTTTTGAGACAAAGATTGGATACAAGAGATGAACTAGGGTTTGAGAGGAGATGGTGCTGGTGAAGATGTTGATGGAGATTGACCCCCTCGCGATGAGCGGATCGATGGTGATGACGATGGTGATGATTTCCCCCTCCCGGAGGCATGTTTCCCCGGCAGAACAGCTCCGCCGGAGCCCTAGATTGGTTCCGCCTCGAGACGACGACGCTTCGTCCCAAAAGCTTCCTTCTGATTTTTCCCAGGGCGAAAGACTTCATATAGCAAAAGATGGGCACCGGAGGCCTGCCAGGGGGCCCACGAGACAGGGGGCGCGCCCAGGGGGGTAGGGCGCGCCCCCCATCCTCGTGGCCAGGGTGTGGGCCCCCTCTGGTGATTCTTTCACCAGTATTTTTTATTAATTCCAAAACGTGCCTCCGTGCAGTTTCAGGACTTTTGGAGTTGTGCAGAATAGGTCTCTAATATTTGCTCCTTTTCCAGCCCAGAATTCCAGCTGCCGGCATTCTCCCTCTACATGTAAACCTTGTAAAATAAGAGAGAAAAGGCATAAGTATTGTGACATAATGTGTAATAACAGCCCATAATGCGATAAATATTGATATAAAAGCATAATGCAAAATGGACGTATCAAGGTGTTGGAAAGCATGCTTCTATGGTTCAAACTCAACCAGAACAAGTTGGTAAATCTCAAACAGAATTACTTGATGAAATGAATCACAATATGCATGACTTTGCTGTTAGAGTTGCAACTAGATGAGGTAAAATGACTCAGGAACCACTTTATCCTGAGGGACACCCAAAAAGAATTGAACAAGATTCACAAAGATTTAACATTGATGCACCTAGTCCTTCTAGAAAGAAAAAGAAAAAGAAAAATGATAGGACTTTGCACACTTCTAGTGAACCTGAAATAGAGAAACCTCCTGATAATGATAATGATACTTCTATCTCTGATGCTGAAACTCAATCTGGTAATGAACACTCACCTAGTGATAATGAAAAAGATAATGATGAGGTTCATGAAGATGCTCAAATAAGTAATAAAGAACCAGACAATGATGTTGAGATAGAACCACCTGTTGATCTTGATAACCCACAACCTAAGAATAAAAGATATGATAAAAGAGACTTTGTTGCTAGAAAACATAGTAAAGAAAGAGAACCGTGGGTTCAAAAACCTATGCCTTTTCCACCTAAGTCAACAAAAATAAAGGTGATGAAGATTTTGAATGCTTTGCTGAAATGCTGAGGCCAGTCTTTTTGCGTACTCGCTTGACTGATATCTTGAGGATGCCTCCTTATGCAAAGTATATGAAAGACATCATCACAAATAAGAGAAAAATACCGGAAGCTAAAATCTCCACTATGCTTGCTAATTACACTTTTAAAGATGGAGTACCTAAAAAGCTAAAATTTCTAGGCCTCTTACTAATCTCTTGCAGAAAGATGTTCCATTCTTTTTTATGATGATTGTGTAGAAGCATTTGAAATACTTAAGAAAGCTTTAATCTCCGCACCTATTGTTCAACCACCTGATTGGAACCTACCCTTTGAAATTATGTGTGATGCTAGTGATTATGTTGTTGGTGATTTTCTAGGACAAAGAGTTGATAAGAAATTGAATGTCATCCATTATGCTAGTAAAACCTTAGACAGTGCTAAATGAAATTATGCTACCACTGGAAAAAAATCTAGCAGTTGTGTTTGCTTTTGATAAATTCAGATCTTACATTGTTGATTCCAAAGTGATTGTTCACACCGATCATGCTGCTATTAAATACCTTATGGAAAAGAAAGATGCTAAACCTAGACTCGTTAGGTGGGTTCTTTTGCTACAAGAATTTTATCTACATATCACTGATAGGAAAGGAGCTGAGAACCCAGTAGCTGATAACTTGTCTAGGTTAGAAAATATTCTTGATGACCCACTACCTATTGATGATACCTTCCCTGATGAACAACTAACTGTCATAAATGCTTTGGGATGACCCACTACCTATCGAAGACAAAGCACATTCAGATTCGTCATCATTTTCTTCGCGATCATGTGTTGAAGGGCGACATTTCTATTAAGCATGTGAAGACTGAAGAACAACTAGCTGATATCTTCACAAAGCCCTTGGATGAGAAGAGATTTAGCAAGTTGCGGTGTGAGCTAAATATCTTAGAATCTTTGAATGTTCTTTGAAAAGGACACTCATCCTAACACTTATGCAAAATTGATGACTTAGATGTGCAACACATGAAGAAACATTTTTCTTCAATCAATGAAGAATAACACTCTAAGTGTGAAGAAATTAATGAAGAATTTGATTCTCAGAACCCTATGACAATTGTACGCGGTGTCTGAAATCATCATTCTTATACGGTGGGTCACGCCACCACAAAAGTTGAAAAATCTTCAATTTGAGTTTTTCCTCAGTTTTGAAATTCCTCTGTTGTTCATATTCTTCAACTTTGCAAAATCTTCACTGTTTCCGTCGTTTCTCTTCATTGGCTATATATATATATATGAGTTTATGTCCTCTACAACATTCACTCATGGCTAATTCTTCAAGTTGGTTTTTCTGCTAAGTGAATGTGATCGGACCCTTCCCCCTCTATGCTATACTCAACCCAATCTATTCACAAATTCTTCATGTGCGTTCTATTTGAAACTCGTTCAAAATCTTCACAGTGTCCTTGTCAGCTGAAGAATTTGTGAACGGAACTTTTAACTTATCTTATCCAAATTTTCGGCTTTGCCGCTCAAACCGTTCCGCTTCCCACGATATACTTATCTATTCACCCACGATCTAACACGATCTCCACCTCTCAGTACATGGGTGACACATGTCATGCGAATGAGAAGGGTCAGGGGCACGTTCGTCCAATTTCTTCGGGCGAACCGTTTTTCACCATGGCTATAAATACCCCCTCTCCCCTTCCTCACTTCTTTTACTCCGCTCGACCTCTCTCCAAGCTCGAGCTTCTCAAACCCTAGCGCCGCCGCTACATCATCATCGCCGGTGAGGAAGAGCTTCACTGCCTCGACCTCGTCGCCGACGTACTCACGCCGGCTGCGAAAATCTTCACTCCGCCGCCGCCGTAGCCGTCTTCCTCCGCCAAGTTAGGGCGTGGAAGATCTGCACAGACGAGCTTCACTTCTCCACATCCCAGTTCGTCGTGTTCTTCGTTCAGGGTAATTAAAAGTTACTTTTACTGCCCACTTTGATTCAAATGTTTACTACAAAATCTTCAAAGGTGTTTTTTTCTTCAAATCCTCACACACTAAACACCTCACATGTCATCTGCTCTTGATTCGTTTATCTAAGCATCACTCTTCTTCAAGATTCCTCAATTGTGTGGATCTTCGATCTATACAACTCTGGAACCTAAGACAAAGACGCTTAGTGAAATTCTTCAAGACTCATCTGGTCAAATTCCTCAAACTTGTTCTTATTGAAAAACCTTCTGAGAACGCATATGACCTCTCCAAATTCCTCGCAACTATACTCTGTTCACAGGTACTCATGTCCGCTGCTGAATCACTAGGTTCTCATCAACTTAACTCATTTGCAGCGTTCCTTGAAGAAAAGTTGCATACTTCTTCAGAGAGTTCAATTTTTCAAATTCCTCAACTAAAGAAAATGGCTAATGAAAAGAGGCCACAGAAAGGAGGAAAGAAGCCTGAGGTCAATACTGCCTTTGAAATCCCTGAGGACATTTATGCTGGGTACTGCACACCCCCTGAAGAAGATAAAAATCAGCGCAAGGTGCGCATTCAGATGATAGAAAGGAGACGAGCAAAAGAGTGGAGGGAGTACAAGTATGTGACTCCAAAATACATGAAGAAATTCGCTGTTACTCCTCCATGCTCAAGACCTCCATTGGCATCTGGCCAAGAGGCAGATCCCACTAGCATCAAGCGCGGTGAGGATTTTCCTGAAGAATGGGCCAAGCGCCAGGCCAAGTTGGCCAAACAGGCAAAAGATGCAGTGAAGAAATTCAACGAAGATTCCACTGCTGCTGCTGCTGAGGCCTCTGTCAGGCCGAAGAAATCCATGGCAAAGAAGCCTACACACAAGCCAAGTGCCTCTTCTTCAATGCCCTCACGGCTAATTTCCTCAGCTCAGCCCTCACGGCCAATTCCTCAAGCCGCTCCTACTCCTCCAAAGTCCTCAGCTGCTCCGACAAAATCCTCAGCACCTGTGCATCTTGCCACGTGCCAAAGGACTATAGACATCTCTATTGCCTCAGGAGCTTCAGCTAGTTCCTCAGCTGCACCAAACTCTTCAACAGGACCCTCTCTGCTGAAGACAAAGACAACTGCTGGACGAGGCTCTCGCCCAAGTCCTCAGAAGAAGCAGGTCACCTTCCAAGTACCGTCTGATGAAGACGAAGCTGATGATGAAGAACTTGCTGAAATCATCAGAGACAGGCAAGTCAGGGCCGCTAGAGCCAAGGGCATAGAAGTGCCACTGCTTTTGGATCCAAAGCTGATCCTCGACTATATTGATCTCTGGCACAAGGACCCAAACACTCCTATGCCTGATTTCAAGTTGACACCTGGCCAAAGTCACATGCTGACCCATTTCATCAGTGAAGAAAAATGGAAATATGAGAAGGCCAGGCAACTCAAGAAAGACAGTACAGGAAGGAGAAGTTTCTAAAGAACAACGTTGTCTCTATGACAACTAATGAACTTGTAAAGCTCTAGTCTGAAATCAAAGTCCTCAGCGATGATTTCAACGCTTACTATGCTGATTGGAAAGGAGCCAAGGTCAGGTTCGTCAATCTGACGAAGTCACTCACTTCAAGTGCCGCTGCCCCTGTGCATATTGAAGTCACTCCGGCTGAAGCATCTGCTCAGCAAACTGAAGAACATGCCAGCACCGCTGATGGCAATCAGGCTGCTGAAGATAATGTGAGTTCCAAGGTTGATGACTGCATTCCAGCCACTGAAGAAATTGCCATGGCACCCACTAGTGGTGCGCCTGAAGAAAATGAAGAGGTCAGGGCAACTGCATCAGTTGTGCCTGAAGAAACTGCACCAAATTCCTCTGCTCCACCTGCGCCTACTCCAACTCCAATCCTTCCATCTGCATCAGATGTGAAGAAGACCAAGGCTGCAGAGCGTGCAGCAGTGAAGAAAAGGAAAGCATCAGCTTCTTCAGATTCTTCTGCTCCGAAGAAAATGAAGCCTATGACCAGCTCTTTTGCAAACCCGATTGATGCTGTTCCAATCTCAACCATGCCATCAAAGGACCTTGTTCCTTTTGTTGAAGAATATGTGATCCCTAGCGGATCTGATGAAGAAACTCCTTCTGCTGCTACGTCAGAGCAGATGGATGAAGAAATTGAAGTGGATGAAATCCCTTCAACCCTAGTTGTTTCCTCGCCTGTGCCTCAGTTTACTGCTGAAGAGGCCGGCGTTGAAGAAATTGAAGACGAAGATGTGGACATTGGCTGTACCACACCTGTGATGAATGATGACTTTTGGGAAAGTCAGCACCCCAATTCTCCACTCTTCACTCCACTGCAGCAAATTCCTCAGTCCCCAGTCACTACAGTTCAAATGGGATCTGATGAAGCTCATGAAGACATTCCAGCCGCTAGTGCTGAAGAAACTGAAAATGAAGAATTCAAGAACCAGGCTACCACTGAAGAGGAACCAGAAATTCCTCAGCCTGAAGAACCTGAGATTGCGATTCCTGAGGTTGTGATGCAACTCACTGACACTCCTCTGCCCAAACCAAAGGATCCATTCTCCAGGAAGCAAAAATTCAAGACTGATGCCTTCTTTGGCGAGCATGTATTCTTCACTGATTACAACCCTTATGACTCTACTCGCATAAGGAAGAGGCGTTTCTGGACTGCCAGCCAGGCAAATTTCTATTCCTTAGTGCTGTTCGACAAAGATAAAGTCTTCGATCATGAGCACATTCCTCACGTGGACATGGAATCTCTGCCGTGCTTCGTGCCAGTCCTTAGTGTTCTTCACGATGCTGGACTGTTAAATTTCTGCACTGACATCTGTGATTGGAATGAAGAACTTATTCTTCAATTCTATGCAATGCTGCACATCACCGGAAATTCTGAAGATGTGAATTCATGGGTGCTGGACTGGATGTCTGAAAATACTCACTACAAGGCACCAGCTACTGAATTGCTTCGTGCCTTACCTCTCAGTCCGCCCCTTGAAGGTGCTTGTTGCGTCTACAATGAACCTGAGCTAACCGATCACTACATGCAAGTGCTAATGAAGCCTTTGAAGCCAGGTCAGACCTCAAGAACAAAATTCCTTGTGAAGGAATTGCTGTATGTGCCTCGGACTGTCTATCGCATTCTGACGAAGACATTGAGTCCAATCAAGGGCCACGACTCAAATGAAGAAGAAGTCGTTGGCATCATGAAGAATTTGCTTTTCAATATCATTCATGGCATTCCCATCAACTTCCATGATTTCTTCATGAGGACTCTGGTTAATGTCGCCATGTCACCATTTGAGTTGAAGCCTTATGCACCTTGGATTATGAGATTCATCAGGACAAGGTCTTCACTCAACTATAAAGCTGATACACTGAACCATTGCAGCTACTTGCCCCCAATTGAAGTCCTCAAACGGACATTTTCCTCAGCTGATGAAAAGGGCAAGGCTACTGCTGTAATTGATGAAGGCATTCGTCCATTGGATGGACAATTTCGCAAGGCTGCATCCTACTCCACCAATGATGACTCTGCCACCCATGACTCTGCCGCCAACGCACCCAAGCAAAATCCTCAAGGCACAGCACCCAGGGTGATGACTGACCGTGAGCTTCTCCTCAGTCTTCACCAGAAGGTTGATCACAATCATAAATGGGTCAAGCGTCAGTTTGGTTCAATTCTTCACAACATGACTGCTACCCACAATGTAGTGAAGAAAAACCACTACTACCTTCATGAAATCCTCAACCGCACCTGGGCTGTTCTGTCTCAAGTCTATAGTGAAGAAGATCTGAAGACAATGGGTCTCAAGGACGATCTTGACTGGGCTGCACCTCCTCCGAAGAAGTACAAGAAGGTCAAGGTTCCTTCCTTGGTAGCTAGCTCCTATTCTTCATCACGTGACACTGATGAACATGAAGATTTGGACGACACTGCGGCAGGCCCTACTCCAACAACCGACCCCAACAACGCTGACGCTCCTTCATCACCTTGATATTCTTCAGGGGTGTTAGTCCTCATTTTCGACCCTTTTGGTCATTTGATGACAAAGCAGGAGAAATTTGAGTTAGTCTTCAAGCGGGTCTATCTTATATGGGCGTTTTTTCCCTAAGTTACAACTCGTTCTTCTGATGACTTTGCTGGATCGAGTTGTAAACTTAAACTCTATGGTGACCTGATACTTTTGCTGTTTCTTCTGCATGCTTATTCCTCGTTAATGTTATTGCACGCATGCTGAATTACATCAGTCACCATATTTCATCATGCATTTCAAATTCTTCATATATTATGTCAAATGCGTGTATGAATTACAAGATATAGGGGGAGATCTCCATGATTCAACTCTTCAAGTGTGCATTGCTTCAAAAGCAAATTCCTCACTATGCACATCTTCAGGGGGAGTTCTTCTATATCTTGCAATAAAATTCCTCAATATCAGTATTTACACTTCATATGTTTATCCCCGTTGAAAACTTAACCTATATTGTCATCAATCACCAAAAAGGGGGAGATTGTAAGTGCATCTAGTGCCCCTTAGTGATTTTGGTGTATTGAAGACTTATAGATTAAGGGACTAATGCGTTTGTGAGTGTACGCAGATCTATAAGTCTATGAGGAGTTTGATAATTATAGTGAAAGTCGACCCCTAAAAATGAAGTTCTTCGACTAAAGAATTTGGATTTCTGAAGACTTCTTGAAGACTTTGAAAGTGAAGAAATTGGTGTGACCTTGAAGACTTGGTATTCATTTGAGGAATATGAAGCGTGAAGACTTTTGTTTTCGTAGTTTCATTTTCTCTTTCTTGAGTCATAGGACACATCGTACTGTTAAAGGGGGTCGAGGAAATACTAAGGAAAAATTTCCATGTGATGCTCAACTCAAAATCCTACACCTACCAATCCCTTCGAGTGAAGCCATTGGAAATCTCATACAGTTCAGTCATATTCTTCAGTGACAGAGATGAAGTTCTTCTGGTCTCTAAGGAATTTGTTCTGACTGAGGAGTTAGGAATTCGCCAGTGCGGATTGCCTACACAGTGAGGAACATGATAGCCCTGAGGAATTTGAACCTCAAATTTTCGACCGTTGCTGTGCTATGCGCCAGCTGTCCCAAAATATCTACCCACCTAACGGTCATATCATTGAAGGGCATTTATGTCTTATCATGCGGGCTGCTCCCTAGGCTATAAATATCCACCCCCTACAACCACTAGCTGGTTGGCTGCTCTGAGAGAAACTGACACTTGTCATTTGAGAGCGTCCCATCCTCCGAGGACTTTGAGCAAAAATCATCAAGTGAGGAAAAACCCCAAACCCAAACACCTACAAACCCAAAGTGATTGAGCATCACTGAAGAGATTGATCCTGCGTGGATCCGACGCTTGTTACCTTTGAAGACTGTGCTTCTTCCAGACGGTTAGGCGTCAAGGTCTAGAGCATCCAAGAGGAAATTGTGGATCGCCGAGTGACCGAGTTTGTGAAGGTTTGGAAGTCACCTGAAGACTTACCACGAGTGATTGGATGAGGTCTGTGTAACCTTAGTTCAAGGAGAATACGGTGAGGACTGTGTGTCCGGGACTAGGTGTCCTCAGGTTTAAATACCTAGCCGCTCCAACCAGACGTACAACTGAGACAGCAGTTGGAACTGGTTTACCAAATCATTGTCTTCACCTAGCCAACTGGTTCTATTTCCTCAACTCTTTCATTTCCTCATTCCTGTGTTGTGCAATTGTTCATATCTGTATTTGAAGACTTTGACTGAAGACGTTCTCAATTTCCTCAGTCTGTTTGTCTTCATCCTGTGTTATCCTGTGTTTACGCTTTCTATACTCTGTGCTTGTTTTCATTTCATCAGGATGACTATGCTTGTGTTCTGCTATGCATACTTTTGAGTACTTATTCCGCTGCAAGTAGTTCTTCTCTAAGGAATTTCCTCACCCACAAATTCCTCAGTGAAGAATTTATAAAAATCGCCTATTCACCCCCCTCTAGTCGATATAACGCACTTTCATGCTGCACCTTTGTTACACTTGTTAGTTGCTACTCGTTACAAATTACTTTGCCACCAGACTATCTGTTACCGATAATTTCAGTGCCTGCAAAAAATACCTTGCTAAAAACCGCTTGTCATTTCCTTCTACTCCTCGTTGGGTTCGACACTCTTACTTATCGAAAGGACTACGATTGATCCACAATACTTGTGGGTCATCAAGACTCTTTTCTAGCGTCGTTTCCGGGGAGTGAAGCGCCTTTGGCGAGTGGAATTTGGTAAGGAAACATTTATATTACGTGCTGAAATTTATTGTCACTTGTCACTATGGAAAATAATCCTTTGAGGGGCTTGTTCTGGGTATCTTCACCTCGATCGGAAGCACAAAGAGTAGTCCCTCAACCTACTGCACCTACTGAAAATATTTATTATGAAATTCCTTTGGGTATGATAGAGAAACTGCTAGCTAATCCTTATGTAGGAGATGGAACATTACATTGTGATAAACACCTAATCTATGTGGATGAAGTTTGTGGATTATTTAAGCTTGCAGGTTTACCCGGAGATGAAGGTAATAAGAATGTTTTCCCTTTATCTTTGAAGGGAAAGGCATTGACATGGTATAGGCTATGTGATGATATTGGAGCTTGGGATTGGAACCGATTGAAATTGGAATTTCATCAGAAGTTTTATCCTATGCATCTGGTTCATCGTGATCAGAATTATATATATAATTTTTGGCCTCATGAAGGAGAAAATATTGCTCAAGCTTGGGGGAGGCTTAAGTCAATGTTATATTCATGCCCCAATCATGAGCTCTCAAGAGAAGTTATTATTCAGAACTTTTATGCTCGGCTTTCTTGTAATGATCAATCCATGCTCCATACTTCTTGTACTGGTTCTTTTAAGAAGAAGACTATTGAATTCAGATGAGATTTTTTGGAAAGAATTAAACACAAATCTGAAGATTGGGAGCTCGACGAAGGTAAGGAGTCAGGTATAAAGCTTGAGTTTGATTGTGTTAAAACTTTTATGGATACCGATGCTTTTTGTAATTTTAGCACTAAATATGGACTTGACTCTGAGATAGTAGCTTCTTTCTGTGAATCATTTGCTACTCATGTTGATCTCCCTAAGGAGAAGTGGTTTAAATATCATCCTCCCATTGAAGTAAAAATAGTAGAACCCATTGAAGCTAGAGAAGAAACGGTTACTTATAATGTTGATCCAGTTATTTCTACTGATTATATTGAGAAACCCCCTTTTCATGTTAGGATAAAAGAACATGCTAAAGCTTCAGCTGTGGTTCGCAAAAGTTATACAAGAACACCTACACCCTCTGAACAAATTAAATTTGAACCTAATGTTGCTATGGTTAAAGATCTCTTGGTTGAAAATATTGATGGGCATGTTATTTATTTCTGTGATGAAGCCACTAGAATTGCTAAACCCGATGAAAAAGATAAAAATAGACCTGTTGTTGGCATGCCTGTTGTCTCTGTTAAAATAGGAGATCATTGTTATCATGGCTTATGTGATGTGGGTGCGAGTGTGAGTGCTATCCCGTTTACTTTATATCAAGAAATTATAAATGATATTGCACCTGCTGAGATAGAAGACATTGATGTTACTATTAAGCTTGCTAATAGATATGCTATCACACCACTTGGGATTGTTAGAGATGTTGAAGTCTTGTGTGGGAAAATAAAATACCCTACTGATTTTCTAGTTCTTGGTTCCCCACAAGATGATTTTTGTCCCATTATATTTGGTAGACCTTTCCTGAACACCGTTAATGCTAAGATAGATTGCACTAAAGAAACTGTTAGTGTAAATTTTGGTGATGTGTCTCATGAATTTAATTTCTCCAAATTTCGTAGACAATCTCGAGATAAAGAATTACCTAGTAAGTATGAAATTATTGGTCTTGCTTCTATTGCCGTGCCTCCTACTGATCCATTAGAACAATATTTGCTAGACCATGAAAATGACATGCATATGAATGAAAGAAACGAAATAGATGAGATATTCTTTAAACAAATGCCTATTTTGAAACACAATTTGCCTATTGAGACTCTTGGAGATCCTCTTCCACCCAAGAGTGGTCCTGTATTTGAGCATAAACAATTACCTGACACTTTGAAATATGCTTATCTTGATGAAAAGAAAATATATCATGTTATTATTAGTGCCAACCTTCCAGAGCATGAAGAAAAGATATTATTGAAAACTCTGAAGAAGCACCGTGCCGCTATTGGATATACTCTTGATGATTTTAAGGGCATTAGTTCCACTCTATGTCAGCACAAGATTAATATGGGGCCTGATGCTAAGCCAGTCGTTGATCACCAATTAAATCCCAAGATGAAGGAAGTGGTAAGAAATGAAATATTAAAGCTTCTGGAAGCAAGTATAATCTATCCTATAGCTGATAGATGTGTAAGTCATGTTCATTGTGTCCCTAAGAAGGGAGGTATTATTGTTGTCCCTAATGATAAAAACGGACTTATCCTACAAAGAATTGTAACTGGTTATAGGATGGTAATTGATTTTAGAAAACTAAACAAAGCTAATAGGAAAGATCATTGTCCTCTACCATTCATTGATCAAATGCTAGAAAGACTATCAAAAAATACACACTTCTGCTTTCTAGATGGACACTCTAGCTTTTCCCAATTACCTGTGTCAAAAGAGGACCCAAAAAAGACCACTTTTACTTGCCCTTTCGGTACCTTTGCTTATAGACATATGCCTTTTTTGTTTATGTAATGCACCTGCTACCTTTTTGCTTATAGACGTATGGCTATATTCTCTGACTTCTGTGAAAAGATTGTTGAGGTTTTCATGGATGATTTCTCCGTTTATGGATCTTCTTTTGATGATTGCTTAAGCAACCTTGAACGAGTTTTGCAGAGATGTGAAGAAACTAATCTTGTCTTGAATTGGGAGAAGTGCCACTTTATGGTTAATGAAGGTATTGTCTTGGGGCATAAAATCTCCGAAAAAGGTATTGAAGTTGATAAAGCTAAAGTGGATGCAATTGAGAAAATGCCATGTCCTAAAGAAATCAAAGGTATAAGAAGTTTTCTTGGTCATGTTGGTTTATATAGGAGATTTATTAAAGACTTCTCCAAAATTTCTAGGCCTCTTACTAATCTCTTGCAAAAAGATGTTCCATTCTTTTTGATGATGATTGTGTAGAAGCATTTGAAATACTTAAGAAAGCCTTAATCTCCACACCTATTGTTCAACCACCTGACTGGAACCTACCCTTTGAAATTATGTGTGATGCTAGTGATTATGTTGTTGGTGCTTTTCTAGGACAAAGAGTTGATAAGAAATTGAATGTCATCCATTATGCTAGTAAAACCTTAGACAGTGCTCAACGAAATTATGCTACCACTGGAAAAAAAATCTAGCAGTTGTGTTTGCTTTTGATAAATTCAGATCTTACATTGTTGATTCCAAAGTGATTGTTCACACCAATCATGCTGCTATTAAATACCTTATGGAAAAGAAAGATGCTAAACCTAGACTCGTTAGGTGGGTTTTTTGGCTACAAGAATTTGATCTACATATCACTGATAGGAAAGGAGCTGAGAACCCAGTAGATGATAACTTGTCTAGGTTAGAAAATATTCTTGATGACCCACTACCTATTGATGATAGCTTCCCTGATGAACAACTAACTGTCATAAATGCTTCTCATGGTACTCCTTGGTATGTAGACTATGCAAATTATATTGTTGCTAAATTTATACCACCTAGTTTCACATACCAACAGAAGAAAAAGTTTTTCTTTGATTTAAGACATTACTTTTGGGATGACCCACACCTATATAAAGGAGTAGATGGTATTATTAGATGTTGTGTACCTGAGCATGAACAGGAACAAATCCTACGGAAGTGTCACTCCGAGGCTTACGGAGGACGCCATGCGGGAGACAGAACTGCACACAAGGTATTACAATCCAATTTTTATTGGCCTACTCTTTTCAAAGATGCATGTAAGTTTGTTCTATCTTGCGATGAATGTCAAAGAATTGGTAACATTAGTAGACGTCAGGGAATGCCTATGAATTATTCATTTGTTATTGAAACATTTGATGTTTGGGGATTTGATTATATGGGACCTTTTCCTTCCTCTAATGGATATACTCATATTTTAGTTGATGTTGATTACATTACTAAGTGAGTAGAAGCTATTCCAACTAGTAGTGCTGATCACAACACTTATATTAAAATGCTTAAAGAAGTTATTTTCCCGAGATTTGGAGTCCCTAGATATTTAATGACAGACGGTGGTTCACACTTCATTCATGGTGCTTTCCACAAACTTCCTGCTAAATATCATGTCAACCATAGAATTGCATCTCCTTATCACCCTCAATCTAGGGTCAAGTAGAACTAAGCAATAGAGAAATAAAATTAATTGTGCAAAAGACTGTTAATAGGTCTCGAAAAAATTGGTCCAAGAAACTTGATGATGCATTATGGGCTTATAGAACTGCTTATAAAAATCCAATGGGTATGTCTCCTTATAAAATGGTCTATGGAAAAGCATGTCACCTACCTCTCGAATTAGAACATAAAGCTTATTGGGCAATTAAAGAACTCATCTATGATTTTAAACTTGCTAGTGAAAAGAGGTTATTTGACATTAGCTCACTTGATGAATGGAGAACCCAGGCTTATGAAAACGCTAAGTTGTTTAAAGAAAAGGTTAAAAGATGGCACGACAAAAGAATAGAAAAGAGGGAATTTAATGTAGGTGACCAAGTCTTGCTATACAATTATCGTTTAGGATTTTTTTCAGGAAAACTTCTCTCCAAATGGGAAGGGCCTTAACGAAGAAGTTTACCATTCCGGTGCTATCAAGATCAACAATGCCGAAGGCACTAACCCAAAGGTGGAGAATGGGCAAAGAATCAAACATTATATCTCAGGTACGCCTATAAATGTTGAAACTAATATTATTCATTCCATAACATCGGAGGATTACATAAAGGAAACCTTCCAGAACGCTCCAGAACCCTGAAAATGAATAGGTATGTGATACGGTAAGTAAACCGACTCCAAAAGTTCCCCAAAAGCAATTTTACTTAATTTTGTAATATTTAAAAAATTAGGAAAATAATAAGTAGTCCGAAAAGCGCATGAGTAGGCGACAAGCCTGGGGGTGCGCCCTACCCCCTGGGTGTGCCTCCCGAGCTTGTGGCTCCCTCGTGTGCCATCTGGACTCTGTTTTCTCCCAGATTACTTGATTTTCATGGTAAAAATCATTATATAATCTCCAAAAGGTTTTGACCACCATATCACGACAATATCCTCTGTTCTAGTTTCGAGGTATTTTTCTGACAGATCTGAAAGTATGTCCTCGCAAGATTCGGATGGAGATAGTTATGTTTCCCACTATACTACAGACCCAAGGATCTTTGGGGACATTTATCCCTACTTATGGTCCACGGATGAGGAGCAAGATACAAACCTGGAGGAGATGAAAGATGCGAGCTCAGATGAAGACGATGTCCCTCTACCTCAACCAGGGGATATGCATGTGGAGTTCAAGAAGTCGAGCCTTCCAAACAAAGTAAACAAATCTAAGATCGAATTTATCCCGTCCCATTTTCTGCAGAAGCAAAGAGGCATTATATAAAAAGATATTGAAGCTTGAGCAAGAAAACGATGATTTGAGGGAGGAGAAGTTTATCCTCAAACGTAAGCTGGAAAAGCTTTCCGCTACATCACCAACTTCATCATCACCACCCCCGAAGAAGGAGACTTGAGTACACGGGTATGGGCACTCCCCTTTGCTTGTGCCAAGCTTGGGGGAGGTGCCCCGGTATCATATCACCATCACATCTTTACCTTTATCGTTTATCTTAGTTTGATCCTTTTGGTTAAATCTTGATCTAGTAGAATAAAAGTTTTAGTATGATCTAGTCTTTAAGTTTTTGCTTCGTGATCTATCTATGTAATCGAGTATGAGAGTTATATAATAAAGATTAGTTTTGAGTTGAGGGCTTTGTTTTCTTTTTTTGATCTTAGAGATGGGAAAGAATGAGGAAAATAAAAACAATATATAATGATCTTATGGAGAGAAATGACTTCACATATAATAAGAAGTATAATGCATGAAATTTGTTGAAGGTTGACAAACATAGTATTGGTGTCGTTATTGCAATTAATAAGAAGTAATAAAGAAAGAGAGGTCTCACATATAACTACACTATCTTGGACATCCTTTATGATTGTGAGCACTCATTAGAATATTATATGCTAATAAGTCGATGTTGGACAAGGAAGGCAATGTGATGGGTTATGTTTCCTTATATCTGAAAAGAAGTTATAATGTCATGGATCCTCCAATATGTTGAGCTTGCTTTATACCCCATGCTATCCAAAAATTCCGCACCAAGTAGAGATACTACTTGTGCATTCAAAAAACCATCAACCCAGTTTCATGCCATGAGAGTCCACTATATCTACCTATGGATTGAGTAAGATCCTTCAAGTAAGTTGTCATCGGTGCAAGCAATAAAAATTGCTCTCTAAATATGTATGATCTTTTAGTCTGAGGAAAATAAGATTTATATGAACTTGTGATGGGGAAGAAATAAAAGCAACGGATTGCATAATAAAGTTCTCTATCACAAGCGGTAATATAAAGTGACATTCCTTTGCATAAAGATTTTGTGCATTCAATTAAAAAGCGCATGAGAACCTCGGCCTCCCTCTACGAAGGGCCTATCTTTTATTTTTAATATCTATCTTCATACAAGTGTCATGGTGATCTTCACCTTCCTCTTTATTTTTCCTCTTTGGCAAGATCTATGTGATGGAAAAAGATCCAGACACATATATCCACTAGGATGTAGGTGATCATAAGTTATTATTGTTGACATTACCCTTTAGGTAAATGGTTGGGAGGCAAAATTATAAGCCCTATCTTTCTATGTGTTTGATTGAAGCTTTGATCTCATAAGTATCGCGTGAGTTTAGCAATTATGACTGAATGATGGCTGAGGATGTGAACTTGCTAAATAAAAGCTCTTACATTGAGTCTTTCTAACATTATGACAAATTGCAATTGCATCAACGACTGAGATCATAGTTTTTTAGTTTTCAATGAAGTTTGTTGTTCATACTTTATCTTGTGAACGTATTATCACTTTGGCATAAGAAGTTATCTGACAATATATTGTTGTTCTAAAGATGATCACGATGCCCTCATGTCTGTATATTATTTTATCGACACCTCTATCTCTAAACATGTATGGTCATGATTATTGATTTCAGCTTTCACTTGAGGACAAGTGATACGTCTCCAACGCACTACTACAGGTTGCTGCTAATGCAACACTACAATCAGAGACCCTTCGACGAAACTGTGTGCGATGCATTAATCGCAAACGGTGGTGTAAAAAACGTCAAAAAAGGTGCAAAACGTTTGCGATGGAGGATGCATCAAACATGGTTCAGATTTTAGTTGCGTGTGCGATGCTGGGCATACAGTTCAGTTCAATTAACTGTTTGCAATGTGGTAGAACAAAAGAAACGGGCAACCAGATGAAGGCGTGTGTGATATACGGCTTACGGTTCACTCGGATGAACTATTTGTGATTAGGCAACACAAAAGAAACGGTCAGCCAGATCAAGGTGCGTGCGATATACGGCATGCGGTTCACTCGGATGAACTGTTTGCGTTGAGACAAGAGAACATAAACGGTTCAATATATCAAGATGTGTGTGATACACGGCAAACAGGTCTGTAATCAGAAATGTGTGCAAAGACCGATAATAACAAAGACGATTGCTTCTAATAAGACGTATGTGATATGCTCTGTCTACACAACATCTATTGGCCATAAGGATGCGAAGAGGCATCCTATATCAGCAAGTACTAGTTGTTCCATCAGTAGCTCATCTAAGAGAACTCTCAAGTTAAGTGTGCTTAGGCTGGAGCAGCCATCAGATGGGTAACTGGATGGGAAGTTGTCTTGATGTTAAATTAACTGATGGGATGGGTCCTCCCAGTCAAATTAAATTACCTTTGACCTGGATGATCCATCCCATGAGTTAATTTAACCTCGAGGTCCTTGTTTTTTTTAACACATGTTAAAGAAGGTCTACCGCATTACTTTTTGACAATGTGCGATACGTGGCATACAGTTGATCCATCCGACCTGTTTGTGATGGAATAAGCCGTGTGTGTTGTGGGCAAACTCTTGCTAGTATTCAACCATTTGCGATTGATGAATTCATCACCGACGGGTTCCCTAGTGTGGTCCGTGTTCCTCTGATCATCATCTACTTCTTGTGCTAGCTCGATGTTCCTTCTATGCTAAGTTTCCATTAATTGATGGTGTTTTATGAACACGCCACCATTTCCCGCTATTTCCTCACTTGTTTCCCGCCACCCAGCGATATTGCGCATAAACCTAGGTCGCGCGCGACGCACAGAGGTGACAAGCGCAGCCTGTAGCACATCCACCCTTTCCAAGCATGCCAACCCACCAAAGCGCCGCCTTTGCCAACAACCTCGTCGACGAGGAAAACGAGCAGGTGCCACGGCCCGTTGAGGCCAAGGCGCTCCCCGGCAACGCGATGGACAACGCCGTGCTGCGCGTCATCGCCAGGGTTGAGTAGACCTTTGGCGCATGGCGCTTGAGCGCCGCAGATCAAGATAGTCATGTCAGCGCCGACAGGCTGCAGCTCGCAGCACAACATGATCGATGGTGCGCCGCAGAGCAAGCTAGGCGCATCTGCGCCGATAGGCTGCGGCTCGCCGCACGGCGAGACCGTTGGAGCGCCGCATAGCGAGAGGCGTGGCGCACCGCACAGCAAGAGCGGATCCATTGGCACCTGCCTGTTGTCGACACGGCGTCGCAGCTGGGTACACGTCCCGTCAGTACCCCCATTCCTCGCTAGGAGTGGGCAGAGGCCCTCAGCGCCGTACTTGCACCAGAGGCCGGCCGCGCCATACTTGCACCGGACGCTCGCCGAGTCGTTCGCATGGGTGGCGCCGTTCGCCTTGTCCGCGCCCGCTGGATGCCAACGCGCTAGTCCGTAGGCTCGACCGCCTCCTTGGCCCAGGTGTCCACCTGGGCGCAGTAGAGGAACATGGCCGTCGCATCCTCGAGCTGGTGATCTCCGATGAAATAGCCAACTTGGAGCTCGATATCGCGCTCCAGATGTACCACGAGCGTGTCGACCGCTTGCATGAACGCCTGCATGAGTTCAGACAGAGCCAAGAGCTACCGTAGGCAAGGGCTGCTGGTCATGGTCTCATGGACGCGTTTTATTTTGTTGAGTCGTTTCGACATGGATAGCTATGTATTCACAACAATCATAGTATTGCTCTGTTTATTCCTCTGTTTCAATGTGTGTGCTCTATTTTACGTGCTTATATGTTCCGTTTCAATGTGTGTATATACGCTTTCCATTCTGTATATGTGGATGATAACAGCTAGGCTCAAATTAGTATACAAAACAGATAGAAAATGGAATTCATAATATATATATATATATTAATTTTTTATTAGTTCATCATAGAATATATATATAATATCATCACATATACGTGATGATACTTAACTACTAGGTACAATGCATAAAATTAAAAACGAACAATACTAAAACTAATAATCCCTCCTGGGGCCAGTATTCCGGTAGCCCCGACAGCCCCTCGCTAGTAGCTCCCTGGTGCGCGGCATCTTTCCAGTGCGGAGGGAGTACCCCGCCTCCTCTGCCTCGTAGCGCTTGACGTACCGATTTGCCTCTTGCTGGCGGACGCGCGCGAACGATCTTGCCATTTCGTTGGGCGCCCACCGAAGCTCCTCGTCGGTGGCACGCTGGAGCTTATCGGCCCACCTCCACGCAGCGACGAGGCGCCCAGCGCCTATGACCTTCCTCGCGAAGTACCCGTCTTCGTACACCTCCTTGGCACGACGACGCACCCGCCCCCAAAGCTCTGCCGCCTCCTTTTTCCAGGCGGCATCACGGGCTTCACAAGCCGCCTGGTACCTGGCTTCCTCCTCCGCCATCTCCTTCTTGAACGCCACTTGCCTGGCTTTCTCAGCAGGCGGCAGCGACTTCCACAGACAAAGATTGTACTGGCCCCAAAACCAATCCAAAGTTGGGGGGTCCGGCGCAACCTCGTCCGGCGGCGCATAGGGTTCCTCGTCGTTGCTATTCGAGTGAGCGTCCTCGGGGGGCGGCGACTCCTCGTCAGCACGTGGGCAGACCGGCGGCTCCACGGCAGAG
This sequence comes from Triticum aestivum, assembly GCF_018294505.1. NCBI lineage: Eukaryota > Viridiplantae > Streptophyta > Magnoliopsida > Poales > Poaceae > Triticum > Triticum aestivum. The sequence goes on along the minus strand of NC_057802.1, from coordinate 412,385,491 downwards.
ATTCGGGAGAGAGAGAGAGAGGGCGAGAGAGGGGAGGATGTAGATGAGAATGCAGGCAGGATGACGTGAGCAAGGTAGTATTTATTGGCGGCCGGAATCTAGATTGACAGGGACAGTACACACGCCGGTCGCTGGAATTTACGAGTACTGTAGTTTGAATTACACACGATTCCCGCAGCAAAATCTATGTGTGAACAAAGTACCTGACGGTTTCCAATACAGAACCGTGTTTGATTAATGATCCCCGCCACTCACCCACCAAACCTCGAGCCGCGAGATAGAGTACCAATCGTGTGGGGGCCGGTTGTCTTGCCAGATCTTTACATTTTCTTTTTTGAACACCAGATATTTACATCGTTTGATGATTTTATAACTCGCACACAAGTACACAAAAATATGATTTTTCAAACCGTTATGGTTAGGCGTTGCATGTAGATCTAGTTCAAATTTGAATTGCGATCATTAAATGACTAGAAAATCACTTAAATGTCTTTAAAAGGTCAAATGACCCCTGAAATTTTCCAAATTTTCACATGACAGTTGAATTAGTGTATGTTAAACGTAGAAACAAATTGAAGGCCGTAAGAGGAAGCTATCTCCCGTTCGTCATCAAACATGCATTGTTCCCTCTCGGAACCACGAACCTTCTAGTGAGTTGCCCCGGTTTGTGAGGGGTGTGTGTCCAAACTTTCGTCAAACAGGCCAATTTTTTTACCACATCATCTTGGTGGCATGAAATTAAATCAAGCAAGGTCTCATGTTTTTCTGATCATTTTTTAAATTTTTTGGAATTAAAATGCCATGGCACTCCATGCATTTGCCCATGCCGTGAGACCAATATGTTTGAAAATTCCTTCTAATTTACTGCACATGGAATTAACTCGCACACAAGTACACAAATATGATTTTTCAAACCGTTATGGTTAGGCGTTGCCTGTAAATGTAGTTCAAATTTGAATTACGGTCATTAAATGGCTAGAAAATCACTTAAAAGTCTTTAAAAGGTCAAATGATCGCTAGAATTTTCCAAATTTTCACAGTACAGTTGTTGTAGTTCACGTTAAACGTAAAACAAATTTTGAAGGCCATAAGAGGAAGCTATCTCCCGTTCGTCATCAAACATGCATTATTCCCTCTCGGAACCATGAGCCTTCTAGTGAGTTGCTCCGGTTTGTGAGGGGTGTGTGTCCAAACATTCGTCAAACATGCCAATTTTTTACCACATCATATTGGTGCCATGACATTAGATAAAACAAGGTTTCATGTTTTTCTGATATTTATTTAATTTTTTGGAATTAAAATGCCATGTCACTCCATGCATACATATGCATGTGTCCATGTCGTGAGACAAATATGTTTGAAAATTCCTTCTAGTTTACTGCACATGGAATTAACTCGCACACAAGTACACAAATATGATTTTTCAAACCGTTATGGTTAGCCGTTGCATGTAGATGTAGTTCAAATTTGAATTACGGTCATTAAATGGCTAGAAAATCACTTAAATGTCTTTAAAAGGTCAAATGACCCCTAGAATTTTCCAAAATTTCACATTACAGTTGTAGTAGTGCATGTTAAATGTAGAAAAAATTGAAGGCCGTAAGAGGTAGTTATCTCCCGTTCGTCATCAAACATGCATTGTTCCCTCTCGGAACCACGAGCCTTCTAGTGAGTTGCTCCGGTTTGTGAGGAGTGTGTGTCCAAAGTTTCGTCAAACATGCCAATTTTTTTACCACATCATCTTGGTGGCATGACATTACATCAACCAAGGTTTCATGTGTTTCTGATTTTTTTTATTTTTTGGAATTAAAATGCCATGTCACTTCATGCATACATATGCATGTGTCCATGTCGTGAGACAAATATGTTTGAAAATTCCTTCTAATTTACTGCACATGGAATTAACTCGCACACAAGTACACAAATATGATTTTTCAAACCTTTATGGTTAGTCGTTGCATGTAGATGTAGTTCAAATTTGAATTACGGTCATTAAATGGCTAGAAAATCACTTAAATGTCTTTAAAAGGTCAAATGACCCCTAGAATTTTCCAAAATTTCACATTATAGTTGTAGTAGTGACGTTAAACGTAGAAAAAACTGAAGGCCGTAAGAGGAAGTTATCTTCCATTCGTCATCAAACATGCATTGTTCCCTCTCGGAACCACGAGCCTTCTAGTGAGTTGCTTCGGTTTGTGAGGGGTGTGTGTCCAGAATTTCGTCAAACATGCCAATTTTTTTACCACATCATCTTTGTGGCATGACATTACATCAACCAAGGTTTCATGTGTTTCTGATATTTTTTTTAATTTTTTGGAATTAAAATGCCATGTCACTCCATGCATACATATGATGTGTCCATGTCGTGAGACACATATTTTTGAAAATTCCTTCTAATTTACTGCACATGGAATTAACTCGCACACAAGTACACAAATATGATTTTTCAAACCGTTATGGTTAGGCGTTGCATGTAGATGTAGTTCAAATTTGAATTACGGTCATTAAATGGCTAGAAAATCACTTAAATGTCTTTAAAAGGTCAAATGACCCCTAGAATTTTCCAAAATTTTACATTACAGTTGTAATAGTACACGTTAAACGTAGAAAAAAATTAAAGGCCGTAAGAGGAAGCTATCTCCTGCTCGTCATCAAACATGCATTGTTCCCTCTCGGAACCACGAGCCTTCTAGTGAGTTGCTCCGGTTTGTGAGGGGTGTGTCTCCAAAGTTTCGTGAAACATGCCAACTTTTTTGCCACATCATCTTGGTGGCATGACATTACATCAACCAAGGTTTCATGTGTTTCTGATTTTTTTTTTAATTTTTTGGAATTAAAATGCCATGTCACTCCATGCATACATATGATGCGGCCATGTCGTGAGACAAATATGTTTGAAAATTCCTTCTAATTTACTGCACATGGAATTAACTCGCACACAAGTCACAAATATGATTTTTCAAACCGTTATGGTTAGCCGTTGCATGTAGATGTAGTTCAAATTTGAATTACGGTCATTAAATGGCTAGAAAATCAATTAAATGTCTTTAAAAGGTCAAACGACCCCTAGAATTTTCCAAAATTTCACATTACAGTTGTAGTAGTGACGTTAAACGTAGAAAAAATTGAGGGCCGTAAGAGGAAGTTATCTTCCATTCGTCATCAAACATGCATTGTTCCCTCTCGGAACCACGAGCCTTCTAGTGAGTTGCTTCGGTTTGTGAGGGGTGTGTGTCCAAACTTTCGTCAAACATGCCAATTTTTTTACCACATCATCTTGGTGGCATGACATTACATCAACCAAGGTTTCATGTGTTTTTGATATTTTTTAAATTTTTTGGAATTAAAATGCCATGTCACTCCACGCATACATATGATGTGTCCATGTCGTGAGACAAATATTTTTGAAAATTCCTTCTAATTTATTGCACATGGAATTAACTCGCACATAAGTACACAAATATGATTTTTCAAACCGTTATGGTTAGGCGTTGCATGTAGATGTAGTTCAAATTTGATTTACGGTCATTAAATGGCTAGAAAATCACTTACATGTCTTTAAAATGTCAGATGACCCCTAGAAATTTCGAAAATTTCACATTACAATTGTAATAGTACACGTTAAACGTAGAAAAAAATTAAAGGTCGTAAGAGGAAGCTATCTTGTGACGCCCGGATAATTAAGCTACAGTAATCCCACGTTAACGATGCCACGTCATCTCGGTTACTGTTGCTAATCTCTCGTTAGTTCAGGACCGATCCAAATTCAACTTTGAATTTAAGTCAAATAGTAAAAGTTTTCAAACATAAAATTTTTATGTTCTAAAGGTGCCAGATAATGCGTGGGTGATTGTGGTGGAGAAACCAAAATTTACTAAAATGTTTAAGTGTTCAAAATAATTAAAACTGTGGGTTAAATAATAAAATAAATGCCTTTTGAATTTTATAAAATATTAAACTATTTTAATTGGGATGAGAATTGATGTGGCAGTAGTTTAACTAAAGGTACCAAGTTATGTGTTAGTGATAATTTCTACTAAAACTAAAATAAAATGTAACTAAAATAAAACAGAAAAGAAACACAAACAGAAAAAGAGGAAGAAAACCCCCTGGACCGTGGCCCAACTGGGCCAACCCACCAGGCCCAGCCGGCCACCCACCCCCACTCCTTATCCCCTCACCCCCCGTTACCCACTCCACCGACACCCCACTCCCCCCACGAAAATATCTGCCCCCTCTCTCCCCGATTGGATCGGGATCGGGGGAGGAGGTCGCTGCCCCCGCGCCAGGACGCCGCCGCCGCCCGGAGCGCTCCCTCGCCGGCCTGCTTCTC